>NW_024582893.1:7454-51957 GCF_018398535.1 Haplochromis burtoni | reverse complement strand
CCATCTGTAACTTTGACTTTACACGACTTGTACAGTAGTTAATGCCAGCTGTTGGGAAAATGTGTTATGCTGCATGTTTGATGACTTAAAAAATATTCCATTTGTTGTGTTTATGAGTGCCTTAATGTCTGTTTCTTTATGGCTATGAAATACTACCACTTACAAAAGCATTTATAAAACAAACACAAAAAACCACATATGAAGTCCAGGCAGCAGCAGTATACACTTTCACATCTTATGTCATAGTGCGTTTCGTTGATGCACTTTGTAACTCATGAGTCTGTTGTCAAGGTCACGACCGACAAAGATAGGCAAGAAAATTTTGATTTCAGATCAGAAGGATCAACTCCAACCATTCCTGGGTCAGTCAGGCCGGTAGAGATCATTTCATACAGAGAATTTAATAATTTAATTATAACTTTGTGTTTAACAGTGAAAAGTTTGTTTTTTCACAGCTTTTCCAGTTGTAGTTCTGAGGTTTGATTTGAATCCTGAAAGCGCTGTGGCTGCCTAAACACCCTTTTCATTTGACTCTAGTCATTTGGAACATTTTCTCATTCAAACCAGGGCTTTGATTAAAAACAAAGGGCTGCTTATCTCAAAGGGCTGGGTTTCTTCCACTAGCCTTTGAAAACAGCTCGCAGCAAATTATGGTAAATAAGTGTACAAAAGCTTCTCCTTGTGTATATGCAGGTCAGCTTTCTTCAAAATGTTGGCCTACAATATGGCAAACAACAAAGTGTTGTCATGCATGTGGGCAAGACAAATAACGCTGATCTCTGTCTGTGTTCTTTTTATGTGTTTCTTTTTTTCCCTCTGCCTCATTTCCTTGCTTCACTTCAACATCAATCAGTTGCAGATGGAGAAACTAATAATTTCCAACAACTCCTGATAGGCAGCTTATCTCTAAGGAAAGTGGACCTCTTGCAGCCAGCATCAATGATACCGGCTTTTTCATGTTCCAAATTAATTCCTGAACATAATAACTAGAGGCAGTTTGGTGAAAAGAGGATTTCATTTATAATTAAACAACACTCACAGATGTATTAAATGACTCAAAGCTTTTGGCTATGAAGTTCTAACCTCTGGACAATCAAACAGCAAAATAAGGAAACATGCTGAAAAAAATATCAGTGTTCTCAGGCAAGTAAAAACATGTTACTCTGTCTTTGTTCCAGTAAAATTACTCCTCTGTATTCTATTCTTAGAACACTATATAAGTGGTTGCTTCATGTCACGGTTCTAATCACAATTTCATGTTATCCTTCTATTTCTCATCTGCAGAGGCAAATTATTTGGTGTCAGGCAATTGCACCCCAATTTCAGTTCATTCTAATGTTATTCTTGTGACATGGACTCTCTTGCAAAGGAGCTGCAGAGGAGCACTTGTAATGGATTTTAAATCAAGCCACGTTCCAAGCCTAACTGTGAATATCATGAGGATCAGTTTGAGATAATGATGTCCTGTGGTTTCTGCCCACACTGTTAGGCAGAATTTGTTGCCCTATGTTAAAATACCTGCTTCTTCGGGCCCAGTTACTAGAGTTTGGCATCACATTGCATCCAATTGCATCATGTTGAACCTCTTTGAAGTTCCAGTGACACTTCTTACACCCTTATTCAGGCTTGTCTTCCACTCCTTTGACCTAAATATAAAGAAAATAACAAATGAAAAAGCTATCCAGCAACAGAAGTATGTGATGCTGTTACAATGTCACATACCAGAAAGGGACAATGTCATTCTCTATCAAGCACCTGTTTGTGTATCTTGTAAAATGATTAAAATGGATTTGGTGTGCAGTGATGTTCTTAAAGGGCTGGACTCAGATCTCAGACCTTTGTGTTCTTTTCTCTGTCAGTTAATAACTCCAGACTCACGTCACATCACTCATATCTGTTTCTGTTGTTCTGTCTTGCTCATTTTTTTTTATCTCAGTCTATGCATCATTTGATCTTATTTTATTTGCACCTCACTCTGCGTGTATTTAAATGAACACCTATTCTAACTATTCCTCCAGGTTTCTATAACTACTCCCTTCATTTCATTTTATTATCCTATCACTTTTGGTCCTTGCTATCGCTTGCTCTGCGCACGTCCTCATACTCTCTCACTCGGTAGAGCGAGACATTGTGTGCAGACGCTGCCAGTCTCCAAAGACTGAAGCCAACTAATGCACAGCAAATACTAACCAGCCAAGCCAGGCATGCATAACGTAAAAGGATGGGCTCTCGTTTTTTTGGGCTGGAGGCAATACACTCGGGCATTAACACCCTCCTTTCCACCCATACATTCCAATAAGCCACTGGTAGTTTGCACAGCTCAAGCTGCTGACATACGTATTCAGTCAGGACCCAAATTATTGGTTTTCTCACCAATCACCCACAGGGACCTGTAAGCCAGAACGAAGGATCGCATGAAAGAAATGTCTCTCGCTCTCTCTCTCTCTGTCTCTCACTATCTCTAGCTCTTTCTCGCTGTTATCTTCTATTTGCCCTTGAAGTCATTTCATATTCAATCAGCGGAAGCTGAGGAGGCATTGCACGTTGTTGAGCATGCAGGTCATTTGTAAAAGCTAATAGACACTAAGTGAAAAGGAAGGAAGACTGCTCTGTGAGTTTGCCAACATTTGGTAAGTCCCGGAGCTTACAAATGTGCCCCCAAAGTTGCAAATGAACAAGTCACTCAGCAGCTGTGTGAGAAAATACATTAGGTCATTATGCTAACATAGTTAAAACCCTTGTATGGCTTCAATATTGACACAGTAGTCTTAATCCAACACTGAATATATCAAAATTACATAGTCATGCAAATTTAATATCCAAGTTTCTTCCAGCTGAGTTTGCTTTCCATTCGTGCTGACATGACAAGCATTTAATGTGTACTACAAACCCCCATAAAACGCATACAACGAGAACCATTGTAACACAGCACAGAGATGGTTAATCACAAAGAATCTGGTGACCTATCAATTCAAAAAATGGGAACATGAACAGCTAGCTTTATGATATCACAGCTTAATGAAAGTAGTGCCTTTGTTCCTCCTGTGGTACACAAATGTTGGAGCTGCTTGAACCGGCATAAATAGGCATTTGAATTATATCAGGGGTAGCATTTTCATCAGATGAGAAACCCGGCAGACAGGCACCCCTGCAGTGGATGACAAGTGGTAACATATGGATTGATAAAGCATGAGCTCAAACAAAATCACACCAAGGCTGATATAGTGTTGCAGGCAGCATACTATATGTCAGCAATAAAGCAAATTGTTCCATTTCAAAGTTAGAGCGACAGCGAGGCTGTGAGAGATAGACCTAGAGGCAGGTAAATTGTCCATTTCATTATTGATAAGCATCATAGGCAGAAACCAGTCATCCCTTATGATTGACAGCTGACGCTCAACCACTGATTTTCCACATGAGAGAGAGAGAGAAGCAACTAAAGCAATGAAGGATGTGATAGTCCAATTTCACTTCAAATGGAGCCCTAGGTGCAGGAAGACAGGCAAAGTGAAAACATGTCAATGTACCTTTTAAAAAGCAAGTAATTCAAAGTAATATTAACTAAATAACATATTCTGCTTCGCATACTGTTGCATACTGTGTTTATGGATTTTAAATGGACTATTCTGTTAAAAAGTAATGAAGATAAATAATTAGTCCTCTGTGATTTCATTTAACACTTTTCTTTATTACACATCAATTACGAAGACTGAACAGTAGAAGTTGCTGTTCTGAAAGGAACAGACCTGTTTTCCAACCCATTTAGCATAAAAAATTAATATGAAGTAATTATCTCTCTCTCTCTCTCTCTCACTCACACACACACACACACACACACAGATGATTACTTAAAGGTGTTAGCAGTTCAGAAATAAACTTGAGTAAAAACTCAATTAATAAGAATACTTTCATAAAAATCTTTGAAAACAGTACTTGACTTTGGAAATGTTATCAAAAAGCACCAACTAAAAATCATTGTCTTCTATAAAGAACATAATAAAATAAAATAAAACTTGACAAACGTATGTCCAATTTAAGAACAACAAGCCAAAACCGACAAGAGTTGGGAGTTCGCCTTGTAATTGGAAGGTTGCCGGTTCGAGCCCCGGCTCGGACAGTCTTGGTCGTTGTGTCCTTGGGCAAGACACTTCACCTACTACCTACTGGTGTTGGCCAGAAGGGCCGATGGCGCAATATGGCAGCCTCGCTTCTGTTAGTCTGCCCCAGGGCAGCTGTGGCTACAACTAGCTTGCCTCCACCAGTGTGTGAATGGGTGGATGACTGGGTGTGTAAAGTGCTTTGGGGTCCCCAGGAGGGACTAGTAAAAGTGCTATACAAATACAGGCCATTTACCATTTGATGTTTTCATTGGCATTAGAGTGAAAGTTTTACTATTGTCTCTTTTTGTCAGGACCAAAACAATGTTAAGCTACTGTCAGGAAAAAAAAGTTTAAGCTTTACTATTTTTTACTAGCTCTACTCATAACATTGATCTGCTTTTGTACCATTTGACTGTGATTGATTGTACTTCATTACAGACACAGAGCGCTGGAGAACCATCAGCCAAGTACTCATTTCTGTTATGTTTAGCCTTCTTTGAAGGCAGTTTGAAGTCCACCGAATGGGGTCCATGCATAATTGGTGTATTGTAATGTAAATTTGGCACAGAGAAGTCCACGTGGTCACAAAAAAACAGGGAGACATACAAACATCAGCAAGGACCTTTAAACTCACCATCTGAGGATGAAATTTATGTCACTCAGACACGAGCAGACAGTAGTAGACTCATGGATGCCGAAACTATAATCGAAGCTTAAGAAGTGATTATGCCTTTTAAAGTACTCAAATCACTCAAAGTTACTGCAATAGTCATTTACTTGTAAATTAAATGAAATTGTCAAATACAAATGCACACGGACATAATATGGCAAATTTAACTGCAGGTCTGATGCTGTGAGATATGTACCTAAATAAAGACTGTAGCACTATTTGACCCAGTCAGAATGATCCCAACCCAAGGAGCTGGCTCTGTATGTCTCTTTTCAAAATGCTCTTCATGCACCCACTACAAAAGCCAAGAAATGGCTTTGTGGACTGCACTCTCCTCTCTTGTCCTGGCATGTCCACAGTGGTGGCCCTCCACCAGACAGGTTTTATCTACCACCATGTGGAGCACACTGCCTCTGGCATAGAAGATCTGCCTGCATGTGTGAACTGCCAAGAATCACTGCCATTTGGTGTAAGCACAGAACATAGGTCTGTTAAAGCTATTCTTCAGTGGATCTGGATAATTGCAGATGTGACAAACAGGGCATGTTTCTCCTAAGCTCTGCGTATCTGACCCTGAACCTGACCTGAAGCTACCTCTGACAATGAGGAAAACACAGTATTGCTTGGATGAAAGCATTTCTGTTTTTCTGCAGTCCTGCTTTCTTTGCTGGTGAGGCATTTAACTGCTGGCAGTAAAAGGGACTGCTGAAGAGATCAGAATCCCTCTTGATGACTCCCTGTTGCATAGTCTCACATGATTTTAATTTCACAAACCAGGTGAGGCAAGGAAGTGATCAAACATGACATATCCTATTTAAAAGAAAAAGTATAGTGCAGCATTATAAAAGGAGAAAATAACTGTGTCAGTTTTGTATTTAGCAATAGTTTCAGACCAGATAAACTATTGTGTTAATCAGCTAGTGGCAGTGATGGGTGATAGTGGGTAGTGGGTGAGAACATTGAGGCAATTTGTTTAGACAACTCAAAGTCAACTCATCGCTAACTCAAAGTTAACTGTAATTTGTCCTTATTGGTTTATCTTGTAAGGAAAATGCATTACTTAAAGAACATACTGTAAGCTGCACAACAGGGTGAGATGACCCCAGCAGATGTTTTTTACTCATGCTTGATTCCCCCAAGAGGAAACTCTGTGCACCATAACACAAACACACAGTTAGGAAATGAGAAAAGATCAAAAGATAAAGAGCAGCAGACAGGTAAAGAAATTTACACTGCCAACACAGAACACAGAAAAATAAGCTCTATGAGTTTACCATATGCCTTCACTGTGCTGCAGAAGTCACCTGGGTACTTAAATTCAAAATGACTCACATCAAACAGAATGCAAAAGAAAAAAAAGGCACTCTTAACAGTACATGTTAAATGTTACAAATCAAATGAAAGCAGCACTGTTAAAATCATCCATTCATTTGTTTACAGAGGCTATGAGTATACATTTCACCTAGCTGTATGTTAATGCTTTAGGTTTGCTGTGTTTTATAGTTTCAGTTTATCAGATTCAAAACATTGTGCTCTGTTAGCTCAGGAGTGGCTGGAGAGACATTGTTTTAATGGAACTAAAGTACAGTGGTTCTCACTAATGCATGGAAATGGTTGTCAACAGGCTTTCAGCTGCTGCACCACAATTAGAGCTCTGTCACTGGCCGACGGATGGCTAGCTTCCCATCGCACTGAATTACAATGCTGTCAAGTGTCTCATATCACTTATGAGGTTGGCAGCACATATCCTTTCCTAAAATATCAAGGCTGGTTCTGACACTGCACAGTTAATGCACGCTTCATATTCAAAAGTCTGTCAGAACTGATTGGCAGTAAGCTGAGTGAGCTCATTAATTTTCTTCTGTGTGCAACTAAACCAAGTCACAGCTAAAGAACAGAGTAATTTAACTCTCCATACTTCTGTTTCTTTTTTATCCTCCATAGGAATGTCCACATAAAGACTGGTCAACAAGTGTTAGTTTTAATAAAGCCATAACCATAGCTCATTAACAGCAATGTGAGATAGCTGGCTCCTTCGAAACATGCCTTTTAATGACCCCCCTGGGACAGATCATCTGAATATGCAACAGTGATCTTTTTATGTATAATAGCACACTCTCTAGGGCTTGCTGTGAATTGGCAACAACCACGCATGCACCTTCAAAAACCCTCTTACAGATACTGGCGTGCATTCACACAAACACCACGGTATTACAAATTTGCTAGACAACTACATGGCTAACAAAGAAGGGTCTCCATGGAAACAAATCTACTCTGGAATTTCATTCACTTCAACAACTGCTTGTACGTTTGACAATGTTCCCTTAAAATTACATTGTTTTCCTTGCATCTTTTATGCATTTATTTGCTCTTGCCATATTGACAAACTTAGTGTCATATTATACTATATACATTATTCTAGTCTAAGGAGCTTGGAAAGAAAAGCGTCTGGACTTCTTTGAGTTGCTTGAAGACGTTTTACCTCTCATCCGAGAAGCTTCTTCAGTTCTAAGGGTCAAATGGTAGAGAGTCCCAGATTTAAACCCAGTGGGAGTTTCCCCCCAAAGAGGGACAAAGGACCCCCTGATGATCCTCTACCTAATCACATGAGCCAAGGTGTGAAAGCGGGTGTGGGTCACAATCAGCCAGGGTTTCGGGTGAGCTCATTGTGAAACCTGGCCCCACCCTATTATGTGATTTCCTGAGGTCAGATGGCCCAGGATGTGAGTGGGCGTTAAGGCGTCTGGGAAGGGATCTCAAAACTGGATTATAGATGCCAGACAGTTGGTGTCGTAAACCACCGCCTCTGTTCAAAGATGGTCGCTCACAGTGGACATAAATGGCTTCTTTCACTCCTCTTTCAAACCATCTGTCCCCTCTGTCCAAAATGTGAATGTTGGCATCCTCAAAAGAGTGACCTTTGTCCTTTAGATGCAGATGGACTGCTGAGTCTTGTCCCGTGGAGGTGGCTCTTCTATGTTGTGCCATGTGCTTGTGAAGTGGCTGTTTGGTCTCTCCGATGTAGAGGTCATGGCATTCCTCGCTGCACTCTACAGCATACAACACATTCTTAAGTTTGTGTTTAGGAGTTTTGTCTTTCGGGTGAACCAGTTTCTGTCTGAGTGTGTTGCTGGGTCTGAAGTACACTGGGATGTCGTGCTTGGAGAAAACTCTCCTGAGTTTCTCTGATACACCGGCTACATGGGGGATGACAATGTTGTTGCGTCTGTCTTTCTTATCCTCCCTCGCTGGTGTCTGATCTTCTTTTCTGTGCATCTTTGCTGACTTTATAAACGCCCAATTAGGATAACCGCATGTTTTAAGTGCTTCCTTTACATGTGTGTGTTCCTTCTTTATCCCTTCAGGCTTAGAGGGAACATGTTCTGCCCGGTGGTGTAGGGTCCTGATTACCCCAAGTTTGTGTTCCAGAGGGTGATGGGAGTCAAAGAGGAGGTACTGGTCCGTGTGTGTGGGCTTCCAGTAAACTTCAATGTTGAGGCTGCCATTATCTTCAATGTGCACAGCGCAGTCCAGGAAAGGCAAACAGTTGTCCTTTGTGTCTTCCCTGGTGAACTTGATGTTTTTATCCACGGCGTTAATGTGCGCAGTGAAGGATTCCACTTCTTGTCTTTTGATTTTGACCCAGGTGTTGTTTACATATCTGTACCAGTGGCTGGGTACTCTCCCTTTAAAAGAGCCAAGAACCTTTTCTTTCCACTTCCTTCAAGGTTGGCTACAATAGGTGACACGGGGGAGCCTATGGCGCAGCCATGTTTTTGTCTGTAGAAACCCTCGTTGTATTTGAAATATGTAGTGATGAGGCAGAGGTCTAACAGTGTGCAAATCTGATTGGTTGTGAAGTTGGTCCTGTCTTCCAAGGAGCTGTCTTCTTGTAGTTGTTTTCTGACAGTCTCCACTGCCTCTGTGGTGGGTATGCAAGTGAAGAGGGAGACTACATCAAAGGACACCATGGTTTCATCTGGGTCCAGGGTAAGTTTCTGGACCTTGTCGGTGAAGTCGGTGGAGTTCTTGATGTGATGTGGGGTGTTCCCCACAAGAGGTGCTAGGATGGTAGCAAGGTGTTTCGAGATGTTGTAAGTGGCTGAGTTTATGCTACTGACAATGGGTCTGAGCCGCATGTTTTTAGTGCTTCCTAAAATAAGTGCCACTGGCATAAAACTTTACTCAACTGCATTGTTTGAAAGTTGCAATCCAACAGATGGACTCACTGCCTAAGGTTCCGATCCAGCGCTCTTTGTAAAAGGTGCCAAGTTTCTCTTTAGAAGAGATGTTTTCTTTGCTTCTCCAGCTTTCTTGACAGCACTTTAGCATTAGCCAACTTCTTCCAACACATGAGGCACTTAAGCTGGGAGCTGTTAACATCTCTGGTTTAGCTCAAGACTTCTTATGAGATACCTTAAGACAAACTTTATTTGACTTATTTATTTCTTTTTTAACCCAATTAAATATAAAATGCAGTTTTAAATTTTAAGCTACCTTTAGATGCTTACTCATCATTAGGGGTTACTAAACAATTAATTTGGCAGCTTCACTCCAGGTGCAGGCCTAAAGGGAATTTGTCTCTCCAGAGGGATTGAAACCAGCACTCTTCCCTTTGGCAACCAAATGTGCTAATCATTACTATGGAAACACCTACTGTACCCGGGGAAACGTCTCCCCCCCCCCAACGTCCTCTTCCTCATTAACTGTCATTATATTTTTTGGAATGCTAAGTATAATTTCAGCAGCCATATCCAGTGCTGATTACTGCCAGACTTGTTTGAATCAAGAAATTACTTTATTGGAGCCTGTTTCATGAAGTAAAAACAGAGCTAACAGATCTCCAAATGAAACACATCATGCCACAATCTACAGAAACAGATGATTGACAAATTCTCTGTCTGAAAAAGATCAAAAAGCCATTTCTTTGACTTCTGGTATTCAGTGAGGCAAAGGTTAAAATATCAATACTACAGTCTAAATATCAGGAGAGCAAATCAATATGCTTTCAGATGTGTGGCTACATGAATTCCAGAAGTCAAAGAATTCATTATCCCGAAAACTTGGAGTAGTGGTGAATCATTGCAGAAAACGGCCAGCCTACCAAAATGTTTCCAACAGCACAATAACAACTCATCCAGCAGGTCCAAAAAGAACCCAGAACATCTAAAGAACTACACTTTCCTCAGTTAAAGTCAGCATTGTTCTTTCAGCAATGAGTTTCTGCCCTATTAGATCTGGGATGAAACTAAATTTCCTAAAAAACAGAAAATCATGCCAACAGTTAAAGTTATGGTCTTTGCAGCTTTACCACCTGGATGACTTTCCATAAGTGAACCATGAATGCTTCTCTTATCCTGATGGAGAACCCCTGGTTGTCAGTTTGTGCTCTGAAGATCAAGCATACTTGGGTTATGCAGCAAACACACAATTTACACACACAATTGCATTTACTTGGATTATCTTTGTCTAACATTAAACTATATTTGATTATCTTAAACATGCAAGTGTTTAAAAGAGAAGGAAATCAGGAAGGAGGCAAATGCTGTTTCCATCACGGTACTTTGCAATAACGTACAATTTTACTTTGTTCTTTCACTTAAGACAATATTGTACTATTAAAACATTGAACATGCTATTATATATTCAACTGCAATTGCTTTTTCCATTTTTATTTCCATTTTTAATCTCTGTTTTTTACTTTCTATTTTATGGTTTTCTTTGTATCTGTACTGTATTACATTATCTTTTTATGTTCTGTCAATAGATTCATAGGGTTCATCTATAAAATAAATGGGTGGCAGAATTATAAATCACATGCAAAAAAAGGTTAAGCATTAATTATGCACTTTAGGCAACTTATATATGATATGAGGTCATTATAACTGCACATATTATAAGTGCATAGAGGAGTGCAGTGCTTCATTATGAACTCACAGAAAAATCTCCCCAAACCTTTTTTTTTTTTTTTACCAAGACAAACTTGTTATATGGGCCTCTATGTGTGCAGCTCTTTCCTGAAAAAGTGTTTAATACAACTGTGTGATGCCAGTTTGGCATGCTTTTTTGGCATGGCTCCTTTTTGCACAAACCTTTGGAAAAGAAGCAAAATGGCACATTATCTCCTGCGTACAGAGGTATTTACAAGAAGTACAGACAGCCAAAGTGTAGGTGTAGTGAATGTTCAGCTCATAGCATTTTTAAAAAATTGCCAAAAAGACTAAGTATAATGTCCCCAGTTCTTATTGATCACTCTTTCTTGTTATGCCAAGGATCTGAAGGGGGAAAGGGGAAGCTCAACACCAAAGAAAGAACACATGTTCACTGGACTGAAAGAAAACATTTCATCAGTTTTATATACATACTGTAGAGTTCACTTAGATCTCTATCACTATGTGTAAAAAGCAGGACACAATAAGTTCTTTCTTTCAGCTGTCATTCAAAGACTATTCCCACACCTTAGTAAGTGGGACTTTTGAGCATGAAAATGGACATATAGATTCAAGATCTTTTATTTGTCACATGCATAGTTATACACAGGGGTGCACATAAGCGGTCCACAAGTGCGCATTCGCTGGCAAAATAAAAGCCACGCACCAGATAAGAAGTTGCAACGCGCGTTTGCGTACATAAAGGCACTGTTTTTGTCTGCTAGAGTGGGATTTTCACAATCTCTGTGCGTTCATCATTTGTTTGAAGCCAGCTCACCTCCTACAACCACTTTTCCGAGAATACGCGCTTCTTTTGCGGTTGGACTCCTGACATTTCTTTGGAGGTGGAGGAACACCAAAGTAATTGCTTAAAGGAGCTTGCTTCTTCGACATTTTTAAGAGTTCTAAACAAATGTCTGTCCTCCTCCAGAAAATCTTACGTACGCAAACGCGCGTTGCAACTTCTTATCTGGTGCGCGTCTTTTATTTTGACAGCGAATGCGCACCTGCGGACCACTTATGTGCACCCCTGGTTATAGAAGTATAACGCGCATTGAAATGTGTCCTGATACGCTCATTGACTGTGCAAAAAGAGAAAACATTATATACAATAAGTAAGAAAAATATATACAAAGAGGACATTATGTGCAATAAGTGACTGAATTATATCAGGCATGATATGAGAATGTGAGTCCTGTCTCAGTCAGTTATGGTTGATGGGGGGGGCATATGAAAGAAAAGGGGTTGTAAATGAGTGTTTGAGTCATTATCAAGTTAATTCATATGGGGATTTCATTATAGCTGTCTTTTTTTTTTTTTAATTAATGATGACCACCAGAGTTTTGCGATTTGATTATTTTCCTCTTATGCAAAACTGAAGTCTGTTGCAGCTTCTGGTAGTTATTCACAATGTGTTCACTGTATGTGTATGGAAACAGTAGAGTTTTGGCAGTTACGTGTGACAAATGGTGCTAAGACCCCTCTCAGCTATCCATTGGTCAGTCGATTTATCCATCTGTTTATCCATATGCTAGAAAACATTTTTGATAAAAGTCAGAAAAGAAATTTTAGGCTATATAGACTTGTGTTCAACTGTCAGTCTTTTTCAGCATCAGTCTGTGGAGTTTGACAGATGGCCTATATCTTTTCTCACCAGATAGCGACATAAGAATGTGACATAAATGCAATGTGTCAAGATCTACATTTAAAAAAAAATGCATAATGTACAAAATATTTTAGCAAGTGCATCTCGCAAGTTTTCAGTCTGTTCTTTTTATTAATCCAAGAGATTCTCCACTGCTTAATTTATACAGTGACATTTCAAGAAAATCTCTCTTTTTATCAATTTGTTTATTAAATAAAACTTCAAGGAATGACTGATTTTTAGCTAGATAGCTAGATAGGGATGTGTCCACATGAACTCCCTCTATATTAAGAAACAGAAATTACGCAGGCAGAGCTGCTGGTCATCTTTTATGCTCTGACTGTTGCAAAACAAGCAACAGCACATCATAATGTGGATTTCTTGTCACTTTGAGTAATTATTTTACTGTTTATACTGAAAATCAGCAGGCATGTTGGATACTGACCCAGTGAAAATATTTTATGGAGTCCCAACAAAATACAGGAAAATACTAGTTACCAGCTCTGTTTTCCTTGCTAATAACTCCCCCTGGACAACCAATTGCTGGCAGTCCTGATGTCTTTTGATGGATGTGTCTAATACAAAAACTAACTAAAAACTAAAAAGTAAGAAGTAGACATGTTGTGATCAGCAAGGCAACATGATGGAGGATGTTAGGTTAGAGTCTGTCTGAAAAAAATAAAAATGATGAAATGAAAAAGACTAGAAATGACATTAATGGATTTATAGAATATGGTAAATCATTATTTGAATTTTAAGTTTCCTCTGCATTTATTACTTTTTATACAAATTTTCCTGATTATCTCTTTTCCCATTAAACTTTCATTTTTAATTATTTATATTCTCATTTATATTCCCTTTGATTTTTTTCTTTTCAGAAAAGCTTGTGAATTTTTATATTTTCTTTTCACTGTTCTACTGCAGTATACAATAAGAGGGCTGTCAGTCAAAGTGTATCATGGGGTTAAGTTTGCAATCACTCACTGGCTTGAAAAAGGGATGCATACAATCAGAAGATCATTACATAAATTAGGTGCTTAGCTAATCTAGCAGAAAACAGTCCTATGGGTTGCTGATACTGTAAGTATGCATTATGTTTGACCATGAAATGGCCTAGCATGTCCTCAGCACAAAAGGAAAAGTGTGTTTGATGACTCAAGGTTAGCATAAACAGGGACATGCTAAACGATGTATTCTAAATGTGTGAGTCTTATGGTGGGTATCAAAAAAATTAGCATTGTTTTGCAGGTGTTTAATGTGACAGTAAAGAATGGGAGAAATAATTGGTTGATCACCTGTGGACTCTGTAAATTTGCTCACTTAAAAGAAATCAACAGTCTAATTTTTATGGTAGTTCCTTTTTAAGATAAGATAAGATAAAACTTTATTAATCCCTCGGGTGGGTTCCTCTGGGAAATTCGGTGATTTTTACTGGAGAGAGACAGAATATCAACTAAAAATCTAGAAAAAACACATTACTTCAAAGTATAACTTGTTTTGCATTTTTTGCACTTGTCTATTTCTTCAATTCAAACCTCAATTTATAACTGTTATGCAATTTGTTTGTTTGTTTGTTTAGTTAATGTTCCATCACTCTTAAAATGAAACTACCACTGTTCATTTCTTTGCAAGTGAGCAAACTTGCAAATTCATTTACAAATTTTATGAACACAGACTAAGTCAGTTCATTTCTGAAATGGCCAACCAAGCCTACCAAAAGCTGCACAGGGTGGCAGAAAATATAACATAATAAAGTTTTAAATATGATTCTCTCCAGAAACAACATACCAAAGCAGATCAGGGACAGGACATGGAAAGAAAATTGAAATTATCTGTATATGGGTAAGATCTAAGGTCAGACCGTGAGAAGAGCTTTTGATATTCTGTGGATTGATCCTAGTAGCTCACATGGCATGCAGGATTCAACCAGGGAAGGCAGCTTCGATATAAACCATTTTCATACAACTGATATGCAGGTTTCTTTCAAAATAGAACATGTTATCCCAACCATTCTGTTGTTAATAAAGACTGTTTTGATTTTCCATGCTGAAGATCTCTGCATGTGTACTCTGTTGAAAAAAAAAAAAAAACACACGCAAACATTTGCATAAAAAAAGAAAAAAAATTCATCTAAACACTATATGTATTTTTCCACTGTTCCTAGTGAGTAAATTCCAAAAATATTGTTTCTTATGCTAACCAAGGTTTTTGTGCTGGTATGTATAATATGTCAAATGTCAAATGCAATACTCAGTTGTCAGTTTATTGCATATAGTGGAGCATACTTTGTAAAGGCAGCTGCAGTATAGGTGACTAAAAAAGGTACAACAATAGAAAACAGTTTACAACAAAGTATTTCATTCTGTTAGAAGTTAATTCTATTTATTATTCATGAAACACATGCTATCAAGCTTTTCTCTACAGAATTTCTTATAATAAATATATTCAATTAATAACAAGCATTCAATGTATTTTTTTCCCCTTTTTTAACTTTTAAAGGGCTTTTGTTTTAGATCTTGTTTTCCTGCTGGTTTCTTTGGAAGAAACAGATTGTCATCTGTTATTAACATTGCCTAATATTGTTTTGATGCACTGTAATGACATCAGCATCATTCCTATTTGATATACCTGTACTACAAAGCAAAATTTAATCTCATCCCTGTGATTTCAAGGTTACCACTGGGTTTTCTGTACTGCGTAGTTGGCTCACCTCTTACCTGCTCCGGAGCAGGTCTGAAAGAACTGCGTTTTCACTGAACCTGTCATGGTCCCGAATCTAGTGAATCCGTGTTTATGTTTTGTCATTATTAATGTTCTTCGATTTACTTAGTTTATAGTTATTTATTTATGATTTCTAGTGTTTTGGTGTTACTGTGTCTCCCTGGTGTCCCCTGTGTTATCTCCTGACATCCTTGTCTCTACATTCATGTAGTTCCTGTTTTACTTTGACAGCCTCATGACCCATGTTCAGTTTTTTGAGTTTTGCTTTCTGTCACTACCTGATCCGTACTGGAAACCCGATCCGTACCACGCATGCGCAAATGTTACATCACTTCCTCCCTGATTGAATAAAAGCGCTGTAAATTGGGAAGAATGGCGCATATTTACAGACTTAATAATACATACTTAGTAATGTGTCACATGAAAATTCATCAGCCAGATTAAGTGTTTAGTGACAATTGACAGTGATAGCGGACATCGTCATCACTATTCCAATCAATCCTCTCCACACAGACAAGGTATCACTAAATCAAATTTGAAAAGGAAAAAAAAAGAAGAACAACGCTTGGACACTGCTGGCATAATGGGCAGGGTTTTGACAGGGCTCCCACTAGCGATGTGCGATACCACTTATCACTTAATAATGCAGAATTATCATGTAGAAATAAAAAACTGAAGTTGTGCGCTAATTGAACACCTTGCCTGCCTGCAAGGACTCTGTGAGAGACGTCTGTCTCGCCCTAGCAGCACCTGTCCCTCTCCTCCTCTTCAGTTCGCCTCAACATACGCTCGTCATATTCTGTGATATGATTTACTCTGAGGTGCTTGACAAGGTTAATGATGTTGCCACAACCATACATGCAAACCCTCCTGACTTTTCTGGGAGAATCCCGAATTTCAGTGCCCCTCCCGAAAATCCACCATTCTCCCAATTTTCCACCAGGACAACAAAATTGAAAAAACCATATCTCAGAATAGCGCGGCACAGCCAATTCCAGTTTCCAACAATGGCGGCAGCTACTTAGTTTTAATATTACTCTTATTTCTCTTTCTGGGTCGCAAAAAAACAACATATTTTCAGGTGAGAATGTAGCTGTGTAAACTTCAAATATCTGAGCCGCCACATCGTCTTCAAACCCCCGCGGTCTTTCACTACTTAAACATGCTATATAAGTCACTTAGATAACTTAAATATGTTATTGTTTGGCTTTTTCAGTGTTTTACTTGTTCGTGAGTAAATCGGTTTGGCTGAGAATAAAGTTATTAGAGTAGATTAAATTAAATTTAACTTTATTAATCCCTCGTGAGGGTTCCTCCGGGGTTTTCACAAAACTGAATAAACGTTAAACAGAAAACTGATTAAACAGAAGTGTGAGACGGTCGAGAGTTTACGCCAGCGCCCTGTTATATTTTAGATAGCAAGGAGCAGACGGTAGTTTCAGTCCACCGAGGGAGCTCGTGATGTACTACCCGGCTTTCTTTAGACCGCAAAGGCCGGGTCCTCAGGTGGAAGCAGCCTCTGAAATCAAATCAAATTCAAATCAAATTCAAATTTTATTTGTCACGTACACAGTCTGAATTTGGACACCCCCGCTGTTTCCGGGCCAGCCAATAATAATGGTGACATTTAACGTATTTTATCCGATAAATAAACACTGTAAAATGTATTTATCACCCCCCCAACAGCCCTTTTGAATGTCTCCCTAATTTCAAGGTGTCAAGGTTGGCAAGTATGGCCACAACACCTCACTTTTTTGCCACATGTATTGCAAACCACGTTTCAGCTGTTTGTGGAGGTAAAATATGTCTGCACAATTATGCTCAGCCATTGTTGTGGGTGCGCACGCCCAGTGTTGCCAACTCCTGTCCTAAAAGTTGCTATTAGTCGCTAAATGACGTCATCGCCTAATTTGCATAATTGGTCATGCTAATCTAATTGTAACCTATGTTGTTGGAGAGAGAAACAACATCGTGGAAGAGACATAAAGTGAGTAAAAAACGTCCTAAATGCATTTAGAGTTTATTTAGAACTACAAATTAAATTTCTTTTAGCAATTATTTTTTTTTAATGTCACAATTCCTACCCTGCTCCTTTACCTGGGCTTGGACCGGCAAAAGTGACCCGAAATAGGCACTCTGGTGGAGTTACTTTGTGTGTGTGTGTTTGTAAGTAGTTTTAAACCTTGTAATCCACAAAATAGCATAACAGTAAAAGAGTAAAAGAAGAACTGACTGTGTTACAGCACCCGCTGCTTGTTGAGAGTAAAAGCGATACGCGCTTTCACGTCTTTTTTAAGGGGTCTGAAAACTCGCTAAATATAGCGACAAAGTCGCTAAGTTGGCAACACTGCGCACACCAAGGGGCTGCGAGTTATTATACAGCCGTATTTCGCACATGACTATGAAAGGCGGAAGAGGAAGTAGTTCCTTTGAATGTAGACAATCTGAATGTTATAGTTTCTTTCCACTGTGTTCCTGTTAATGATAAACTACAAATTTACCCTAAATTACTAAAATATCGATATTTTAATGTGAGAATCGATTCTAGAACATAAATGACTGGTATCGGAGGAATCGATATTTCAGGATCGATCCGCACATCACTAGCTCCCACACAAGTGCAAAGCAGGAGATGCAGCATCGCCGAATATGTTTCCAAACCAACTTTCTTCCAAGCCAAAGACTAGAAAATATGGTGAAGCCTATCTTCCCTTTGGTGCCTGACATTTTGGAGATGTTAGCTCTTTGTACAGTAAAGTTACAGTGGGATACAAATAATATCAGGCCGTTCCTGCCGTAATTTGTTCCCCTGCTTCAATTCACGGACAAACAGTATCCCACAGTTGTTTATGTTTTTGAACCCATTTTGCACAGAGAGGCATTTTTTGAAAAATGTATTGATAGTAATGTTGAATATTATTACACAGAAAAAAACAACTACACGTCAAATAATTACACTGTGATGTCTCCGCCTTTCTAAATGGAGGGACATTAACTGCATGTGTATATGTAAGCGTGTAAACCTGAAGATAGTCAGATTAACAGTATTTTGTCTCCATCGGCCATTCTGCATTCATCTCATGTAAACAATAACGTGGCGCACAGCGTGAAGTGACAAAAGGCACACACCTTTGACGTTGCGAGACGAACTCTGTATTCCTCGTCCACACGTAAACACAAAAACGGAGTTTTAAAAAATCTCAGTTTTCGGTGATTCGAAACGGCGTTTATGTGTCGACGAAAGGCCCAAACGCATAAAAACAGATGCGTTTTCAAAAATACCCATGTAGGTGGATGTAGCGTAAAAGAGTTAGTAGTGTATTTTATTACCACCTGTAATTTATTGCAGTTTTTTTGTATTTGCTTAATTGTTTACTAAATTTTTGAGGTATGAAATAAACCGCAATGGAGTTTGAAAACAAAATATGGGTGTGTGCGGTTGGAGAATGTGTTTGTGGGGGGGGGCAACATTTTTCTTGTAAAACAAAGGGGGGCCTAGCAAAAATAGTTTGGGAACCGTTGGGAGCCACTGCTCTAGCAGATCATTACATGAAGGAGCCTTTCAAATACAAGCGCGCTCGTGCTCACAGGTGTACACACGAGTGCTCACAGACACACCCTACACCCTTTTTGGCTCCTACCTCAAAGCACACTGTGCGCTGTAGATCCGATCTTATGTGCTGCACAATAATATTCAGTATTTAGTATTTACTGTTATATTCACAATGATTATCGTGATGATGTTGTTTACTATATTGCTCTCCTTTTTTGCTTGTTTTCTCTTTTTTCTTTCTCAACAGATGATCCAGGTGATTGATATATGTATTTTTTGTCTGTTTGTTTTGTTTGTTTTTGTTTTTTTCCCCTTCATCACCGTTCCTCTTCCCCGCTGTTTTTTTTCCCTACCTCTCTTTCTATCTCCCTTTTCTTTCCCCCAGTCATGTCTGTCCCGTGTGCAGCAAGTGAAAATAAAATAAATAATAAAAACAAAGGTCAATCAAATGGACCAATATGGCAAGGCCGAGATGGTCCATGCTGGGATGGTCCATTTGGTAAAGTAAATCCGTTGGGCGTCTTTCTTGGCCTTTAGACAATAATTCTGATGGCAAAAGAACCAAACGGGACAGGCGGGGAAAAAAAAGTTCAGTTTACAATCGGGTTCATTCACTCGGTCAGCAAGTGGCGGTATCCTCGTAAACTGGGGAGTAAACTGCCATTAAATGAATAGGAGAAGAAGAGAACTTCTGCACATGCACGGTACGAATTGGGTAGACCCAATTTGTACGGTCTCAACTTTGCACATGCGCAGTAAGGACCGAGGAGTTCTGATCCGTAACTATCTGTAACTTTTTTTTCCCGTTTTTGTCTACATTATATTGAAATGTTTCATTACTGCAAACATTTTAAGCGATACTTATTATTGTTTACATCTTAACAGATACTCTGACCCATAACTATCATTAAATGCTTCGAGCGGAAGTAGTGGCCTTTTGCACATGGGTGGCACCGATCGGGTTTCCGGTACGGATCTGGTACTGACATGTCCTCTCTATCTCGTCTTGTCTGATTAATCTCAGCTATGTTACCTGCCTGTCTGCCATTTCCTCATTACCCAGTGTGTATATATAGTGTGTGCTTCCTTCTGTTCCTTGTCAGTCTCTCTGTGTGTCCTTCATGTTTCCTCTGCCAGCTTTCCCTGTGTTTCCTGGTTTCTCACTCCTTGCTTCTGGTCTCCGTCCTCAGGTTATATGTTTATGCTTAGTTTTCCCCAGTCTAGGTTTTGGTTAGTTTTATCTGTTCCTCCTGTTTGTAGTTTTTGTAAAGCCGACAGTAAAGGCTTGTTTTACGTCCCCACTCGTCTCCATTTTCCTGCACTTGGGTTCTCAATCTCCTTAGCCTCGCTGTCTGCCTCGCCAGACGTGACAAGCCATTTGTTTACAGTATGTTTTAAGGACAATATACATCCTCTAGTGGGGGAATGTGTTTTATATGTGCAAATTCTTAAGCTGTAGCTTAGCAAAACCACAGACTGAAACATGCATTCATTTGGTGACACAGAAAATTTGCAGCAATTTTCTTGATCCACATTTTGTAATGTTACAGGTTTATTCCAAAATATATTAATTTTCAACTGAAAATTCTACACACAATACTCCATAATAACAAACTGAAAAGTTTGAAATTAATGCAAATTTATTTAGAATAAAAAACTGAAATATAACATGGACACAAGCATTCATGTTCAGGTGAATCCTATTTACACTGATCATCTGTCAGATGCTTCTTCAACCTGATTTAAGTCCACCTGTGATAAATTCAGCAGACATGATTTGGAAAGGCGCACACCTGTCTATATAAGGCCGCTTAGTTGACAGGTCATAGTACAAATCAAACCATGAAGTCCAAGGAATTGTAGACAGGATTGTGTCAAGGTACAGATCTACAGAACAGTACAGAAAAGAAATCTGCAGAATTAAAGGCTCTGTTACATCCCACAGGAGGATGTTGTTTTTCTTCTCTCAACTAACTCCTTATGTTTTGTCTAGGCTCCACCTTTTCTGTCCTGATTGGATGCTGCTCAGAGTCCAGCTAATTGTTAATCAGCAGAGCACTACTTAAGGCCTGTGGAGTTGTGTTTCTGTGCCCTCTGGCCATTTTGGTTGCCATGCCTGTACAGGCTTGCATGCCTTTGTGACCTGTATGTGCATTTTTGTTTTCATGTTCAGACTGCTTGTAAGGGAGAGCTGCCTATTGTTTTGACACCCTGTTTTCTCCTGTTTATGTGTTGTTAGGTAGGTTATGGTTATAGGTTGTATATTTGGTTTTCTTTGGAGTTAGGTAAGTTTCTTTTATTTTCACACCAGGGATGTTTTGTTTGTTATGTTGGCCTTGGCTCTCCCTGAAGTTATACCTCAGTCTGAACCCAAATTTCATCACTAGCATTAAATAAACCTTTTTAAAACTACCATCTTGGCTCCTCCTTCACTATCCACCTTTATGTTTGTCCCTTCAAACCCCCTAGACTAGCCAGGGGACATAACAGGCTCCAATGAGCACAGTGACCTCCATCATTTATGAATGTGAGAAGTTTAGAACCACCAAGACTCTTCCAAGAGCTGGACACCCACCAATCTTACCAATTGGGGTAGAAGGGCCTTAGTCAGGGAGATGATGAAGAATGTGATTGTTACTTGGACAGAGCTCCAGCATTGCTCTATGGAAACAGCCATTTTTGCAGAAGTTATGATAGAAAAATCCATAGACAAGAAGGCCTGGCTCTCAGTCTTTGCTCTAATTCATCCTAAAGATGATGTGTCGAGTCAAGATCAGGACTGTGCAGGCCAGCCAAGTTTTTTCCATGCCAAACTCACTCATCCATGTCTTTATGGAGATATAAATATTAGTGATGCACAGTCCTGTTGGAACAGGAATGGGGCCATCCCCAAAAAATTCCCACAAAGTTAGGAGCAAGAAATTTTCCAAAATGTCTTCATATGCTGAAGCATTTACAGTTCTTTTCTTTGAAAGAAGAGTTTATCTGTGAAACAATTCTTTTAGACAGGTGAGATGCTACCAAAACCACCCCTTTCATGTGAATGTCGAGGGACAAGCCCAGGTGGACCAAGGTGATTTGATGACAGTCTTAGGCTACGTCCACACGTACACGGGTATTTTTGAAAACGCAGATTTATCTATGCCTTTGGGCCTTTCGTCCACATGTAAACGGCATTATGGGTCACTGAAGACGGTGATTTTTAAAAACTCCTGCTAGGGTGGAGATTTTCAAAATCTGTTTTTGCGTTTAGGTGTAGACGAGGAAAACTGAGATTTACTCGTGCAATGTCGTATTCTTCTTCTAAATTTTATTAGCAGACTCGCGCAACGTCAAAGGGGTGCGCCATTTTTGACATCATGCTGTGCGCCACATTTCCAGAAAAACAAACTTTTCAGAAGTACCTAAGGTTTTGTGAGGGTACAAAACCCTGTTTACTCTTTCCTTCACAGGCTTCTTGACTTCTGATTATCCAACATTTCGTTTTTAGCGTTTACATGTCGACGGAGATATTTTTTCAAAACTGCACGTGTGGAGGGGATGTTTAAAAAAAAAACAAACCAGAAAATCTTTGTTTTCAAAAATACCCGTGTAAGTGTGGACGTAGCCTTAGTGTGACCATTTATCCCTGTTGCCAGTGTTAGGGTAACTCAATTTGTAGTACAGGCCCAATATCTTTGTTTTGAATATCCAAAACTGATCATTTATATCAAGATATGCTTGGAAGCGGTATAACTGAGAGAAGGAGCAAGGCAAGTTTTGCTGGAATAAATTTTTAAATTAGTTTTTTTTTTTTTTTTTATTATTCATATAATATACACTGTTTTTAAATCAAGAAAACAAAGGCAAAGGGCAGTGAAAACAACGGTACCATCCATGACAATCCTTACACGTGTACGATATATGAGAAACAATATGAAATAATTGTAAATTTTACACAATATGTACATACTATACCTAAACAGGAGTAGGCAGAATTTTAACACTTATTGAGACCTACTTCCTTTTCACTAAAATACAATCTTGATGAAAACATTCAGCTTAGTTTTCTGTCTTATTGATCAAACAAAAAAATGAAGACGAGGCTTCAAAAGAACACAACGAAACAAATCAATCACTGACAAGAACATTTCCCTTATTCATGCAATTAGTTGTTTTTGAACAAACGTGAAATTATGTGTTGATGTACTTTGTTCACTTCATTCATAGAATTGTTATGCAAACTGCTGTGATTGCAACGTTGTGATATTTTACATTAGTCCTTACTACTGGCTTGAGGAAAATAAGGATTCCTCTCAGGTCATGATAATTTGGTCTCATTTGTGACTGCTTCTGAATGAGATTGGTTGTTATATACATTATTTTTGCAGTTTTGATGTTACCCAGGACTTTAAATTATACAGTGCATTTAATGTGATAATAAGTGGTTTGATGGTTGTCTAGAAGCCATTTTACTTATTATAATTATTCCTTTTTTTTTCCTTGCAGAATGTATAAATGTATGTTGGATGAGTATCTGCCATACTTCCACACAGTATGTCATGTAAGAAAGTATGGTAATAATGTTTGATTTATAAAATCTTCAACTCTATAAAGAATTGCAACAGACTTTGATATTTTGCCTTTAATATAAGTAATGTGGAATTTCCAGGATAATTTGTGGTGTATTATTATCCCAAGAAATTGGATTTCGGTCACCTTTTCTAATTCTATTTTTTTTTCGTCATTATTTCCCCAGTGATAGAATTTTACAATTCTCAGATATCATGGATTTTGTTTTTTGTTTTTTGTTTTCTCAAATTCAGTGTTAATTTATTATTGTCAAACCAGTTATTCAGTTTATTTAATTAATTAAAATTAACTGAAGTTGTTCCAAGTTCCACAGCACAATAGTTTGTGTCATCTGCAAACATTACTTTTAATGTCTTTAAAATTGTGGATATGCCAGTAATGTAATTAAGGCCCCAAAAACAGATCTTTGGAAGACCCCATAGACAACAGGTTCTAATTTCAATTTTGTGGTATTTATTCAGGCAAACATTTTTCAGTTTGTCCATTAACCCTCAATAATGCCACCCCTCTAATCCCATAGTTTGTTTAGTAAAAGGTCATGGTCAACTGTACCAAATGCTTCTTTTAAGATGTAAGAATTTTTTTTTACAGAATATTTTGTTGTTTTAAAAAGCAGTTGTTACTTTATCTGTAAGCTTAATTAAAGCATGTATTGTGTGTTTGTTTTGGTTTGTTTGTTTTTGGGGGGTTTTATTTGGGGGGTGACTAAACATGTGCCGCTGTTCATATAGCATATTGCTTTTTGTGATGAAGTCATAAAATCTGGTGGAGAATATTTTTTTCTAGTATCTTACACAACTGGGAGTACAGATATCAGTTTAATGTTTCCAGCTAGAATCAAACCAGCAACTTGTCAGTCACCAGTCAAATTTGTTAACCATTACACTCTGGAGCCACAAATGTGCTAAGCAGGAATATCGTATTAACCTCAAAAAAGGACTAAAGGTTGGGATGTCACTTTTCAGTATGCATGCTTTAGCTAAATCTCTTTAATGTGCTATAAATAAAAAAATCTGCATTGGTCATTAATTTGGTATGAATTAATTTGCTAAGCTCTTAATGCCACTTTTATTTCACTAAAGCTATACATTTAATATTAATGTATGAATTGAATGAGGGGACCATTTAATCCATACCCAAAGCATTTAACACTCACTAATGTCAAAGATAATCCAAAGTTTATCCAAAAACCCACATGTAAGCAATCCTGCTGGTGATACTCTATTGCCCAGTTGCATAGTATGTAAGCATCAGACTGCATCATTATAAGTGACAGAGGAATGGCATTAAAAAATAATTAATCTGAAAATCACTTTGACTACATTTAAGTGATCCAATATTTTAATACTATGGCTTTTAATTGTATGTCTCTGACACTGCATGTGATAATCCAGATCCTGTATCATCTACATCTGTTTCTACTTTGCAATGGGCATGTCTGAATAATATCAGTCCCTTGATAACATGGTGAAAGCATCAAGAGACCTTATATTAACATAGACATTTTATGACAATGAATAACAGTAGGGAAAATGCATGTCAATCTATTATTTGGGCCCTGCATAATGAGGATACTCAAAAAATGTCAACTTAATCTTTCAAAAGACCAGTTTTGGTTAACACTAAATTTAGCACAGACGAAAAAACAAACCTCAAGAAGCAGAGTCAGAAGAGAGCATCCCTGCCACAGTCTGAGCAAAAGGAAGTAAATATCCTAATGTAAAAGGCTCTTCTCTTCGTCTCTTTCCCTGCTAAAGTTGAAGAGGAAACTGTGTGGAGTGGAATTGAAATAACAAATGTCATTAAATGAGAGTGTGCAATAGCAACTGCTCAGTAAATAGTGTGCCTGCTGCCTGTGGTAGATAAGCAAATGGGAGACTGTTTTTTGATGTCGACTGATGGTCCAGACTGTGCAGGCAGCATGGTCACTGGGGAAACTGTCTTCATCACTTTGCACCGAATTGTTCTCCAGTCCCTCCATTAAATTCCAGAAATGGTTGACAAAAATCCACCATTCATAAGTTGATAAAGGATGCCTACTGTTTAGTGGCCACACCCTCATCATTCACATGTAAATTACCTCAGGTTTGACAGTAACTTTAAAGAAAACTTTGTGGTATAGAACTTGACAAACCTGAACTTCTAGTTTTATAAAAATTCATATAATACACGATAAGAAAAAAATATACACCGCAAATGTTATTGAGCAGACATGGCTGAATTTGAAGGTTATAGACATGTACATACATGTATGCATAATAATTCTAAAGGGAAAGCACTGTACCTTCGTATAAAAAAACTAAATTGAAATCTCTGTGTGTCCTATTAAATGGGAAATTAAGCAACAGGGATAAAACTATACTGAACATAAGTGTCTACTCACACAAACACCTGTTGTTGACTCTCTCTCTGTTTCTCTCTCTGTTTCTCTCCGCCTCCTTTTTCTCTTTTAAGCATTTTTGCCAATACCACTTCACTCCCTCTATCTCTTGCAGTTTTTCACAGTTCTGCTCCTGGATAAGTGTTGAAGCAATAATTCATGTATGTGTTAAGCTCAGACAGCTTTTTTCCAAAATTACACACCTTTTCTAACTGGAATGTGTCCAGTTAGAAAAGAAAAAAAAACACACTTTGTCAAAAAAGTAAAAAAATTATTTCGTGTGGGGGATGAATTTATATATTTTTAGGATAACAATACATAAGTAGATCATTAGTGAAGGAGCATCATTAGGAAGCACAGCCTGCGTTCTTCATTTCATGTGACCTGCTGCTACAGTTAACTTTAGTTTGTACATCCTCTTGCTGAACACTGTCTCAACAACTTTAAAGTGAACTGCAACATTTTGATTCGGAATTGGTTGAACAAAGATGGCAATTTTCATAAAAGCTGTACATCCCTGCATTTTCAGTCTTCTTCTACAGTTTACTAACCTAATTTTTGATAATTCATTCAGGCTAGTGTTGGAAAAATACTAGTATAAGTGTAATGGAGAAATGGGCAGATAAATATAGATTACAGAATGCTGTAATACTCTTTTCTGACAAAGTTGTATTTTTACTCAGTTGTATATAGAATTTGTATTCTATTTTTATCCTATTGTATATTTTATTCTATTTTATTCTACTGTATATAGTATTTTATTTAATTATATTATTTTCTGTACAGTTGTACAGTATATTATTTGTATTGTATTCTAATTTTTGCTACATAACATTTCCACTGTCCACTTTCTGCTGTGACAAAACAAATTTCCCCCGTGTGGGGCTAATAAAGGTTATCTTATCTTATCTTAATCAAGCTTGTATAAGAACACACCCTTTAAAAAGATCTGTATGCACTTATCTGCCTGAATTCCTGAACATATGGGCTCTACTCTGTTTTTCATCATCTCCTCTTTCCCATGCTGTCAAACTCTGTTCTGCTTTCATCACTCTGAACCAATCATTTTCTAGCTGGCCTTCTGCAAGCCAATCAGTCTCTGTACTGTGGGCTTCAAATCTTAGCGCCTCTGGTCGATCTACATAACCCTATATCCATGTTTTGATAATATGTTGTTTCAAAATATACGTTTGTATAATCAGTCACAGTAGTCACGTTAGATGTTGACTTATTGAAGCCATAGTCATCTCAGCAGGGGACAATTGCATCAATGCACACTGCTTGGGTAAAATCATAATTGCAATAGCCTTTAACCCTCACTAACTAAATGTATTACAAAATGAAGATACAACATTTTTGCAGTTTTGTTTTTGTCATGTGCTTGGCTAAGTGTGTGCACATAAGCACAGTCTAGCAAGTAAATAGTTAAAATAATTTAACCTGCTTTCTGTCTGTGCACCACCAAAGCCAGGTAACTTGATTATATGTTCCTATTAGTTGTCACCAGGTGGCACACCTGCCAACATTGGTGTAGGAAATGCCAATCTTCAAGCATTTTGGCATAGTACAGAAAGAAAACAAAACATGTGACACTACAAAAACAGACTTTATTAAAAAATTACCACATTATATATAAAGGAGAACAGAACTGGATTTAGACATGTTGCTGCTGGCCTGCTGTCAAAATGAACAGAAGGCAAGAAATGATGAGGGGAAGAACCTGGGATAAAGCAAATGATATGCTCCTTATTTATGTCAGTCAAAGTGGCATATGTGGTCTAAATTATCATTTAGCTATTACACTAGTATGTGCATATGCACACACACGCACAAACACACACCATTTGACAGCCAAGAAATGACATGTTAATTGCAGCTGCTGGTTAAAAGGCCTAACAGCCATTTAGAGTAAAAGGGAGAACTCAACAATGGATGATAGGAATTTGTCTTACTGCCAGAGCTGTCGTGCTAGACAAGGAGACTCATCAGCTGCACTCTGTTTCAATGGATATTTACACTGGTGGAGCTAATGCATTTAGGTTGGCTTGCAAGATGGAAAAAAAACTGTCAAATCTCACTGAGCTCTGATTTTGACATTTTCATATTGTAGACAAACATTCTTTATGGAGTATTGACTTGTGATTGTGTTTAAATTTTGATCATTTACAAATGATTACTAAAGGAGCAAGCTTTACATTTTGATATTCATTATATTTGCATCATTTTCTGTAGGATTGAAATTAAATGAATCTTTATAACATTTCTTACTCAGTTGTATATAGCATTTGTATTTCTATTTTATTCTATTCTATATAGTATTTTTATTTTTATTTTATTGCATTCCAGTGTTTTCTAATTTCTGCTACATAACTTTGCACTTTTGCTGTAACAAAACAAATTTCCCACCTGTGGGACTAATAAAGGTCATCTTATCTTATCTTATCAAAGGGAAACGCAAACTGTTACAAACAGTTAAGATTGTGTTCTTTCCCCGTAAAACACATTAGGTAAAAACACAAGCTAAGCAGACTTTGATTTTGATGCTGGCATGGACATTCTTTGCTATCCATTACTACACTGTCAGTATGCCATTGCAGGTAAGCAGCAAATAAAACTCAAAAGATTAGGTTCAAAGTTAGTGAGACATTATTTTAAAGAGTGGAATAGCACTGAGCGCAAACAAAATGCAAACTGATAACACACTAAATTACTTGGCTTGTTAGTCATATGTAATTTTGTGATATGGAACTCAAAGTCACACAGAAACGTAGCTCTGTGGTTCTAGACCACCGTGCTGTCTCCCTTTCCTGTACACTAGCTCAGCTACTTGGTTGTGCTTCTCAGTGTTCACAGTCCCAGGTTGCACCGTGCATCGTTCTATTACTTGTATGTCTGTGGATCTGGTACTTGGAGCCTGTTCTTGTGCTGCCATGTTCATGAAAGCCATGTTGTCTTTTATGAAGTCTGCTTCAGATATGTCCCACTTGGGGGCTACTGAAACAAGGGACACATGGACAAATACTAACTAGATATGCATAACATTTAGACTCAAGTAATCATAATAATAACTGAAAACATTTTGGTTAAATATAATTAAGCTAATATCTAGCTAATGTATGAGAAAACTGAATCATTTTTTCACTTATGGATCTTGTGTACATTTTTAAACGTGTTACTCTGCTTGATCTTATTATGCTTTATAACAAGTTTGACCCTACCATTATTAAATTATATTTAACTGTACTTAGAGCTCACAGTGACACCAGTTGACAGCAATCCTCTTTGAAGCAGGTCAGCCTGAAAACCAGCGGCAGCGGGAGTCTTGATTAAGACTGGGCATTTTAGATTAATTGTCGACTGGAGCACTCATGGCAGGGGGTATCTCCAGGCTGCAGTTGGGTCCATCAGATTTAACCAATTTATGCAGTGCCTGAATGATAGCTTATGTTCCTGCTAGTATTTGTCTTCTATATTAGAGCTAGACGGGCAAGAGGTGACTGGGGAAGATGGTGTTATTAGAAAATGATGCCCATGGGTAGGTCTCTCTGTGGTGACATGGCTATTAGAAAAATACAGAGTGGATATGATGAGGATCAAGTGAATGTGTACAAGAAATGATTAAAGGAGTGGGACTTAGATGATAAAACACAAAAAACAAAACAAATGCTGATATATCACAACACAAACAAAAAAGGGAAAGCAGTTCTCTCCACAATAGTATTTAAGCAGCATTACAACAAATGCCTAAAGCCCCAATCCTAGTCCACGAGGGCGGGTGTCCCTGCAGGTTTTATATCTCACCCTGGGTCAACATACCTGAATCACATGATTAGTTCATTATCAGGCCTCTGGAGAACTTCAAGACATGTTGAGAAGGTAATTTATCCATTTAAATCAGCTGTGATGGATCAAGGACACATCTAAAACTTGCATATATCAATCACCTGGGTCACCTGCTGAGAAAGAAAAAAGAAAGCAAGCAGAAGAGAACAAGAGTAATAGAATAAACAACATCACAATGATATATGGGAATATGACAGTAAATACTAAATATTAAACATTATTGTGCAGCACATAAGATCAACAGAACACAGTGTGCTTTGAGGTAGGAGCCAAAAAGGGTGTAGTTTGTGGGTGTGATCACCCGTGTGTACACCTGTGAGCATGGACGCGCTTGTTTTTTTAAAAGGTTCCTTCATGTAATGATCTGCTAGAGGGTGTGGGGGGGCCACAGCCCCGTCCTCCAGGGCATGAAGCAGGTATGGAGGAGATCAAAACTCCAGACATCCAGAGGCCCCCAGAACACAAGAGACCAAGGAAGACCAACAGAGGGGCAGCCGCGCCACTGTCCCAGAAAGAGCTGAGGAGAGTCCCAGATGAGGGCTCACTCAGCAGCCGCGGAGCAGAAGCCAGGGGGAGTTGCAGTGACGCGCCCGTGAGCTCCGCCGGCAGCCAGCCGGCCTGAGTGACCGAGCCCCAGGCCGAGAGGCCGGGGGCACCCCACCTCCGAAGTGGCCCGAGCGAGCCCCAGGCTCCAGGCCCCGATAAGCGGCCGCCAAGGAGTGAGCCGGTGTGTACCTGGACGCCCATCCCCGGACACAAAGAACCACCAACGCACCGATGTCTGAGGGGGTCCGCCACTGGCAGGGGAAGTGGTGGTAGGGGGAGATAGGCCTCCAAACCTTGGAGGGCCTGAGATGTCCCCAGAGAGGTGGCGCCTGACACCCAACCTGACATATAGACACAGACATACAGGCACACACAGATACAAACATCCATTCCCACCCTCATGCTCTCATATGCACTTACTCCACACTCAACCAACGTGGAGACAGACATAAAGAGACGTTGTACACACGATCACACTCCCCAAGCGTACTCTACAAACCGGGTCTAGGTGCCCCCGCCCCTGGAGGGGGGAACTGCACCCAGACCCAGGTGGTGTTTCCCTTTTCCCTGCGGTGGGGGGAGGCAGACCGCCCCGACTCCGCAGCAGCAGGAAGGCTCCACACTCCAGACCGCAGTCGGACGGCCAACTCCTCCTCCTAGCCCCCCCGCTCCAGCAGGTCGCAGAGAATGGGGGTGAGAGAAGACTCCAAACCTCCCTCCACCCGCTCATTGTAGTGTTGATGCATGTGTGTTCTAAGGTGCATTTAAAACCCAGGAGGGCATGGAGCTACCTGCCAGAGAGCAGCAGGTAAGCGCATGGTCCCTCCTGCTAGCCCTCAATGTCTACGTGTATTTAAAATTGAGAGGTGGGCAACGATGCCAGGGGTGGGGTGTACACCCTGATGGTACTTTGGACTCCGTGTATTGTGCCCACCCCCCCCCAAGATCCTATATGTATGTGTAATGAGAGTGTGAGTAATGTGAATGTCTAAGTTGTGGGATAAAATTGAGGCAGAGGCAGCCAGAAGGGGACAGAGGGGGGGTAGCCTCCTCTGCACCCTGGTGACATACCCCTACTCCAAGGCCCTGCATGTGTGGGTGGTTGTGGTGGAGCGGGAAGAGGGAGGCAGCTGGAGATGGGGAGGGAAGGAAGGGAGGGGCAAGTGACCCCTCCCTGGGGCCAGCTCCCCCGCTGACCCCAGTAGGCACCCCCATACTCCGCGACCCGCCAGGGAAAGGGGGCCCAGGCCCATCCAGACCGGGCCCAGTGCAGCAGCGCCGCCCGGCCCCACAGAGCCCGGGACAGTCCACCCAACCCCACCACAGAGAAAACTGCACCCACCCCACCATCCACTCATCTTCCAGACTACATAAGACAATAAACACCCAGGCTGAGATCTTCCTCCACCTCTCCTGTATCTCCCCCTCCTGCAGAGGGAGCTCCTGAGGAGAGGAAAGCTCCTGCCAGAAGAAAAACTTCAAATACTGCACAGTTCAACCTCTGGGGACCACAAATCCATTCAGTGTTTTCTACCATACAACATTTCAATGTGGATCAGTGTGCTAGATTGAGCAATGTGCTAGTGACTAGTATGACATTAAATCCTTGAGGAACTCAATTAACCTCTAAGAAGTCTGTCTTACAAAAGATTTATTTATTTTACATTTAGATATCAGCATGCAATCAATAGTTCATGACCTAATGTATTCTATATAAAAAGTAAAAATATATTAAAGTTTAATCGAAGGTTCCATGGAATCAGGAACTGAAGCAAAATGAAATAAATAGCGCATTTACTGAGACTGCACTACCTTGATCAAGACCTACGCATTTAATAATGATTTGCAGGGACAGACTATACCGCTATACTGTGTACACAAGTGACATGTGACCTTTCCGTCAGGGTGCCTCATTAGACCGGCTGTCAGAAGATTTTGCTGAAAATGTCTTTGTGATGTTCTTAACACCTTTTTCTGTTTTACACTCACACTGGTATTGGCTATGTTGGTGGCCTTGCCATCAACTCCCGAAAGAAGTCCTCTAGAACTTCCATGCTGTTACTTTGATTTATTAAAAATCTTTTGTTCCAAGAGCTGAAGGGTGATTGTGAGTAGTCTGTCTATTCTGTCACAATGCAGACAGGTATCCACATATGTATTTTTTTTCTTACCTGGACATAGCCTTTAATGCATGATTGACATATTCATTCATTAGCTAGCTAGATTTGACAGAATGGCAACTTGCCAAGAGTGCTGAAGTGTTGAGGGATGAAATATTTTGTTCAATACCACATAGGACTGTCTGTGGGCACTGACTGAAGGTGAAGCAGTAATACTCCAAAATTCTACATTTCACTATGAAATTATCATCTCCAGTCCCTTCAAGCGTGAATGAGTAAGTTTGGTTTAAAATCTCCTTCTTTGAATTTATGTTGATTCCAAAGGACTTTTATAATCCCAAGTTTTGAAAAACAAAATGACAGAAACTCTTCAGACCACACCTAAAGCATAATCCATTTCTCTGCACCCTTAATTCTCAGTTTGTTTGAAGCAGTCTTCATCTTACCAAAAGATTGTTAAGTACACTGTTTTGTACACTGCCTCTTCCAAAATACCAGAACTCCGACAGAGCCATCTGTCACACTGCAAACACACGCACACAGACAGCAGGAATGGTCTGACAATTCTCTTCAGATAAAGTAAAAGGCTGTCACTATTGGAATTCCTAATAACTGTCCACTACTGCTTCTATGATGAAGAAGGAAATTGCATTTTATAGCCATCTTCCAAGTCTATAAGGGGGTCCATAGCTGCCTAAGCTTGTAAGCTTACTAACAGAACCAAAGTTCACACACTTATTTGTAACAGTTCAATCCTCTTTTAAAACGGGTCTAAAAAGCATGCGTCTTTTGTGGCACATTTAAAATCTGGCAGTGGAAGCTTTTAACAGGGGAATAAGTAAAGCTAAAGCTTTACAGTGTCTTTGTCTATGTTAACATAAAATTGCAAATTTTCCAAAATAAATATATATAACATTCAGTTCATAAATGTCCTTGGAGCCCATAGCAATAATGGCTGAGCACAAATGGAAATAATTCCAATATTGCACTGAAATCATCAGCCATCATCGTTAAAAATCATCATTTGCTTTTGCAACAGACCTGAAGTAATATTAAGAATATGCTCAAGAATCATTTTCATTTGTGATTTCATTTCTTTTTTTTTCTAGGAATGTACTATCTATTTTCCACTAAAAGAACTGCACTCCTGTAAAAATATTTGCTATTTTCCTGATTTTTTTTATTTTTTATTGTGGTTTTGGCATATTTGTTAGATTTATGTTTCAGTTTATCTAACAAATTATAATATTATAACCCAATTAAATACAAAATGCAGTTTTTAAATGATGATTTCATTTATTAAGAAAACCCCAAACTTTTCAAACCTATCCAGCCTTGTGTGAAAAACTCACAGCCTATTGACCAGTTGATTGTCTTGAAGCCTAGGGCCACTTCGTATAGAATATTAATGTGTAACCATTAGAATAATCAATACCTGTTATACCAGTATGTGATCTACCACCCTCTGGCCACCCATATACTCACCCACAAGAACACCCCTTACCATCCTTCTAATGATCAACCAGAGTGCCCAGCTTCCTTACCAACACTCTATATAATTGAAGTATCAATAAAACAAAACAGCACTGGCAGTTGATCTGTGGGTCCTGAGATAATGCATGTGATAAGGAATTGACACTGATGTGAATGGTCAGAGCAAATGCACTCTGGGTAAAGGAAATGAATGAGAGACAGGAAAGACAGGAATAGTGAGGGGGATGTTATTGCTGTACAAAGCGATGCCACATGGTCATTGACCCCGCTGGTTTGAAGTGTCAGTGTGAGTAGATACAGTGTTGGCGATATGAGGACTCAAATGGAAAACAGAAAACCAAACACTTGTGGGCTTAAGGGGAAGATAAGTGCAACAGATAGAGGTTGTGCATGTGTGCATGTGTGTGTGTGTGTGTGTGTGTGTGTGTGTGTGTGTGTGTGTGTGTGTGTGCGTAAAATGACAAGCTATTGAATGAAGAGGTTGTGAGTGGACCATTGCAGTAAAGAAGGTAGTATATTTTCAATTTTTTGTAATGTTTAAAGTCCTCTACTGAGAATACTTCTACCTATTGGAAGGGGGCAAAGTTTTGGGATAATAATGAAAAAACGTGTATTTACATGAAATCCCAATAAAGTCAACTATCTATTCAATGTTCTCTTATTATTATCTTGTTTTACTGAATAGAATCTCAAATTGAAACTATCTACAAATCACAACATGTAATAGCAAATTTTTAGGAACTTAAATTAGTTTTGCTTGCAACAAATGCCTACACATTCCCGAGTTTATATCTGGACAGGACTCAAATGTTTTTCTATTTGTTTGGTTTTTTTTTTCCTTTCTTTTGAATTAACAACTTTACTGACTTTGAAAATGGCTATAAATACAGCCAAAGCCACAATTCACCCATTTGAGAGCTGATAATGCATCATCAAGTGCAGCACCATTGTACTTCACTCAGAGTTAGTTGATGCTAAAAGCAAGCTGTAATAGGTTTGAGTTATGCATTTTTCCACACATAGCTCTCAGCCCCTGAAAACAACTGTGGCAGACAGCAGTTCCAACCGGACACTGTATTGCACAAATGTATATTCACAGTTGGGTTCCTCCCTCCTCTTTTATTCGCAACATAGGGGTCCCACCCTGGGTTCTAGCAAGCGCCATCTAAAATGAAACACTGGAGCCTCTATCCCTGACAAATGACTGAACTTCATAGCAGAGGGAATTAACATGCTGAAGGACCATAATTTAACTGCAGTTTCTTGGAAATACCACTGAATTTGATCTTAACCTCGCCTCTTTTCTTTCACTGCTCTTGGTATGCAGTCATTAACCTACCAAAAGAACATAAATAAATTACCACCTGCTGACACTTAAATCATTTTGAACTTCCTGAATTAAATCATCATGAGTGAGACTTGGGAAAGAAGCCAGAGAGAGAGAGGCATATACAGTAAGTAATAAAGCAAATGAGGCACCCAAAGGCAGTCTCATGAGAAATCTAGTCCACTTAAGAGCTGACTTCTGAAAACTTTCTCTGGAGAATCCTAGATTACAACCAGGGTGCATCATTAAAAACATGCAAACTTGGGTCAGGGTTCTCTATTCTGTGATTTTACACTCATCCAAAAAGTGAGCATTTTTGTAGAACTCATATTTTCTGTCAGGTTATAGGAACTCTCTGCTTTCAATTGCTTGTATGTGGCTACCCAACATGTAAATTGTCTGTAATAACATGTACACTAATATTGATACAGACTGTATTTGGAAAAGTAACATTGCAATGGCACACATGCTCTGTGTGCAGTATGAGGAGCTTCCTTTTACTTGACCTTACAATGTGTGGTCCTTTATCCATTTGTCCTCAATACTGCTGATAATCATGGGCACAGTGATCACTCTACATCTCTCCCTTTTCCCATCATTCCGTTACCTTAACTGCTTTTATGATCTCTCATTTCTCTAAGCTATCCTCTCATCACAGTCTCACTACATTTAAGTTACTCTTTTTTTCTCCTTCCATCTAATCGTGCTGTTAGCTTTTCCTCTCATTCAATTCCCTGCCTCCACTTTCATCCACTCATCCTCTAAATCAGTCTTCCATCCCCATTTCATTTCCTCACCACTCTTTCATGTCTCCAGTTTTACTTTTCCTATCCATCTTGTCCATCCACAGGTCTTTTTTTACTCTTGACCTGTGTCTACCCTCTGTTTCCTCTGTCTTTCAGCTACTTTCTTTCCTCTTTTTTGGCACTCCTTTTACGTTACTCTGCTTTTATGTTTTCCTCTACCTCCAGTATATCACTTTTTCCCTCCTTTATACTCTGTTCCTCCTTTTTTTTTTTACTTCCCTCCCTGTTGATTCCCTCCTGTCTTGCTTTTTCTTCACCTCTGTGTTTTAGGCTCACTGTTCCCAGTTCTCTCTGAAACAATAGCAGAGGGTGTCTAAGGCTCTTACCAACCACAGTAGCAGACTGCATTAATATTGCATGCCACTGTCTTATCGACCACAGAAATGCCAGGAATACAGAGCTGGCTACAAGACAAGTTAGTGGCTAGAGTGGCTGCTCATGGACACACACACACACACATGCATGCTGTATATAAAGCACTGGTAACACCTAAAAAACCTAATGTGTGGTTTGAGTGGTGTTGATTTGGGGTTCAGTGGGGTACTGAATCTACACCTGGTGAAAAGATTAGATTTCCTCACCACTAAATAAACTGGTACATTGAGAGAAATGCATAGTACATTTCATAGAGATACAACTACGTCTTTGCAGACTGAAAATGGACCAAAATCTTACTTTAGCGTCTCTAAGCTTAAATCGGGGTCCAAATCTTAAGTCAACGAAAAACAAGTTTTTCAATGGAAATGTTTTCTACAGTGACAGAAAGAAAAAGGGCACAAGCAGGGACAAAGTAATACACAAAGGCACACATACACATAAACCCAGCATGTGTCTGTGCCTGCTGGCAGGCTTTTTCCATCAGCTGGACCTATCACAGCTTATTATCAGCTCCTTTGAACCGTGGGCTCAGAGCATGATTGCGCTCTCAATTAATGCCTGTATGATCTACTTTGACGGAGCGAGTAATGACAAGTGCCTTGCCTGTGTGTGATTGTACACATGTGCTTTTTTGCACGCACATACACACCCAAACGTGGACTTTTTTTTTGGCTGTATGTTTATATATAACCATGTCCTTTTGTGTCTTTCCATTACACTTAGTACATGTATGTTTTCAGAGTGTGTGTATGTGTGTAAATGTGCAAGTGTGTTGTCTCGTCAGGGGGTAGTGAACCAGTTTAGGCTAAATTGGGAGAGACATATGTGACTCTGCATCGAATGTCTTTTCAAAGGCATCCTTTTATCTTTGGCCTCCTTCATAACCAACGGAATCTGCCTGCAGAGCGGCTGAAGAAGTTTTTGATTATTTCACCGCGCTGTCATCTGTGATGGGCTTTAAGATTAAACCTAGCACCTCTCAAGTTGCTCTATTTATACCAGTCAGAGGAAGATAGCATATAGAAAGTTTCAGCCTTTGAATACTGGGTTAGGTATACAGACATAAAAGCTTTTCTCGCTGCATGTTTGTATGTAGCCATGTCCACCCAAAAAGATAAAAAGCAGGCCAAAGTTGATTGACATATAGAAGGATGAAAGCTCCCCAAAGCCTGAAAAACCCAGACAGCCCGTCATTGTGCTTGTCTGTGTCTCTGTATGCATGTTCTTCAAAAACACAAATAAAGATGAAAGTTGGTAAGCTGTGAGACTTCATTTGACTGCAGACATTTTTCCCCCTCTATGTTTGTGTATGACTGAAATGCAGCACTGGAATACCATGTAAAGTGAAGTCAAGTCATATCCCGTGGCACATTGCATTGAGGCAGACCAAGACTTAAATGGGTTGAGAACAAGAGACAGGCAGGGGCAATGTTTTCTTCTCTGTAAGCTAATAAATGTAAAGAGTGAAGTCAAGCTCACTATTGATTTTCTGTATTTTCCCATCTACGTAACACAATACAGTTTATTGTGTTAAGTAGATGCGTGTAATAATTTTCTAATGTAACTATAGTTCTTACCAAAATGCATGGAAAACAGACCTACATTTCACAATATCTTGTTTAACTGCTGACACTCTTTGTGCAGTTAGTGACTGTCAACACAAATAATTTTAGGTCATAAAATAAACAAATCATTTTTGGCTTTTAGGTTATAACTGTTTCCTTACTATAACTGCACCCCTTTTAGCTAGTCCCACCCAGTCATATTTTCTTTAATCCTAACTGCTGTAAAGACATACCCAGAAAGTGCATTCATTAGTGAGCCGCCACCACCACACACTTGACCTTTGTGTAGTGCACCAGCAAAAGGGCAGGCATTGCTCAGTCCACACACAGTTGGCAAGGTCATAATATATAAACCTCCTCAATCTTGCTTCCAGAGAAATTGCCATCAAGGTTCAAAACCTTTCTTCCATTAAGACTCTGAAGACAGTTACTCTTTGTCTATAGGTTTAATAATGTAGAAAGTGTAAAACTGAAGTAAAAATATACCTCATTTACAATTATACAAAGTATAATCTTTAAATCTCCTATTGTTCTGTAGCACATATTTTGTTAGAGTAAGCATAGTTGCACTCTCAGCCCATGCAACTTTAACATATTTTTTACAGACCAAACTTCACCAGTGTTGCAAAATATAATCATGATATTAGAGGTAAGTAATAAGTAATAAACAAGTCCCATACAGACGATGTCACAAAAGATAAAGGAGGGCAGCTATAAGTGGATCGGGACCATGCACAAACTTCCTTCAAACTTCCTACTTTCTTCCACTTTGTGTAATGTGACTGTATGTCAAAATGAATCACACAATCGCCCATCGAGGGTGCTAAAAGTACAATCACACTAATGCTATCAGCGCATCCATACCTGATCAAATACATAAAGTTGACTATCTCAACTAACAAAATCTAGGTTTTTAGTGGTGAGCTATGTGAACCAAGACAGAAAAACATTGCACACTCAGCCATGAAAAAGTGTATTTGCCTCCTACCTGATTTCTAAGGGCTATTCCTACATTAAAACACCTGTCAGTGCGAACTATCGCATGTCCGCCATTACCTCCCTGAAACCGGAAATGACGTCATTTTCGCAGAAAATTTAGTTTTTTACTTGTAGGCCTTATAAGCCTTTACTGGTGTTTTTAAAAGTCATGTTTGACTTTATGCTTTTCTGAATAGTTTCTAGGATGCTTTGAACTCAAATTGTACTGCTTTAAATAGTTTATTTTTATGCAAATGCTGTTTTCTCTGCAAATTTGCATTATAGGATTGTTTTTTTTCCGTTTTTTCTGCAGTATATAAAATTGGTGTATTTCAAAAATAAATCTAAGAAGACACTCAAAATAAATTTCCTGTTGTTGTAAACTATTTTTGCAACTTTTTTGTATTTAAAGTTTTGAGGGATAAACCTCTTAAATTTCTCTAAGTAGAAATATATGTAAAAAAAAAAATGATTTTAAATTGTTTGTAGTTTTTTGCACTTTTTGCAATTTATTTAGTTACTATTGACTTAATGCATACATATTATTAAAATTTGGGCTATAATGGTTGTATTGATGTATAGCAACTTGAAATGCTCCCAAAAATGGCTCCACAGCATGTAAAAATATAAAGTAAGCTCTGGCGGACTTGGTTCTATGGTAGGTCTTAAAGGGTTAATTTATTCATTTTTTGCATATTTGCCACACTTTGTTTGTTGTTTCAGATTGTCAAGCAAATTTTAATATTAGACCAAGATAACCCAAGTAAATACAAACTGCAGGGTTTTTTTATGATAATTTCTTTTATAATGAAAAAAAGGTCTGGCCTCATGTAAAAAAAAAAGTTATTGCACCCTAAATCTAATAATTGGCTTTGCCAGCCTTGACAGCAAGCGCTACAATCAAGCATTTGCGATAACTAGCAATAAGTCTTTCAAGTGACAGTGGAGGAAGGTTGGCCAACTCTTCTTTGCTGAACAGTTTTAATTCAGCCACATCGGAGGGGTTTTGAGCATGAGCAGCCTGTCCAAGGTCATGCTAAAGCATTTCAATCAAATCTGAGATTTAAGTCTCGACATTGAGTAAGCCACTACAAAACTGTTTTTTTTTTTTGTTGTTTTTTTGCGTCACTCAGAGATGGACCACATAATGTTTTCCTAAAAGTCTTAGGGATTATAAAGATTTTTTTTAATTAGATTTTTTTGACAAATGTGAGACAGGTGACAAGTAGGGCTTGCAGTTCTTTAAATTATGTTCTTGGCTCTGGGTTCTCTTGTGACCTCCTTATTATGTCATCAATTCACACCAAATTTGGAATAATTTTGGTAGCTTAAAGTGATTTTTGATTCATTATGTCCTGCAGTGATCAGGCAGGACAAAAAAATAAATAAATAATAATAAAAAAAGACTAAGCTAATAGCGTTATCAGAAATAAAGTACAAAATCCACAGTCCTTGTTCAGTGCAGTGTGGTCACAATAGCTGGTAAGTAATTCAGTTTAACTAGATTATTATTGATCATGTATACCATTTTGTTATATTATTATCTTTGTATTATATTGTGGCTATTTTCTGCTATTAATTGAAATGTAAGACTAAAAAAGTGAAGACAAATGGAGCTCTAAATCACACAACAAAATCCCTCCTCTAAAGACCAACTAGGGAAATTTCTGTTTGTTGCTCCCATGTTGCTCAAATAATGGTTCCTTAGTCAGTCCAGTATTTTGTAATGTTGTAACATTCTTTGTTTCATTTGATTGCTTTGTCTTTGGCTGAATATAGAATAAGCAAGACTGTGCTCATTACCCATCATTAACACTTATCCAGTGTGCAAAGTGACGTCAGAGTCTTTCATGTGTCATTTTTGGACGTCCAGTTTTGGTCCACTGAAGGCACTGTCTTTTTTTAACATCTACTGAACGTCTGGTGTTGACGTCTGTAGGACCTCTGTATATGGGCTATCTATGGGTCAAATGTGATTTAGACTCATTTTAGTTGTTGTTTTTATATGGCTTCTATAGGTTCTGTAGTCCCATGTTTCCAGAGGATGGAGGACATGTTTTCTATACACTGCCAGTTAATTTTAAAAATCATCCGCAGCTGAGACAATCAAATGAAGCTAATGGAAAAGGATCTGGAACAGAATGCCAACTTTTGAAATGGGACAGTGGTCCCTCATTTATCGCAGGAGTTACGTTCTAAAAATAGTAAGTAAAATCCACGAAGTAGCCAGCTTTATTTTTTACAATTATTATAGATGTTTTAAGCCTGTAAAACCCTTCACTACACACTTTATACACTTTTTTCAGACAGGCTGAACATTTTCACACTTTTCTCTCTTGTTTAAACACTCTCAAAGTTCAAACCTTGTAGAAAAATAGGTGCAGTATTATAGAATGAAACCAAAGGCACACGCAGGTGATGACATTTCGTCAACATTGTTGTTTTTTGGGAGAATACTTACGAACATACAGTACAGCACTTCAGAGTCACACTACTAGCGATCGAAAAATTATGTAAATTTGACAAGCTGAACGTATTCTGTACTGTGCAGGAGATACTGCACAAGATTGACTGACAATGGTCTACAGCCGATCAGGACGCAGAACACAATGCACTGTAAAAAAACAAAAATAAAAAAAAGCATGCAAAATTGCACAAAAAAAATCCGCGAACAGCAAGGCAACGTTATAGCTGGGGACCACTGTACATCAGTTATATACTTATATGTGAAGGAATGCAGAGTGATCAGCAGACATCTCCAAGATATCTTGATGCTAAAACAAAATTGAGCAGCTACAGTGTGAATTCCCCAGCTTCTTAGAGACTGTTGAGCAGATTGTCCAGTTTAAACATGCATACTGGCACAAACTTCTCCTACTTTCCACCATAACTTCTCTCAGTCCAGCTAACAATTGCAACCACACTGATCATTTCCTCTTACAATCAAGAGTTTTTCAAAATAAAACAGGATTGAACCGTATATAGGGCAAATGTTTTTGTAAACTTCTTAAACACATTGTACTCCTTTCAAAAACAAATTCCCAAATTTTTCTAAGGACCTTAACCATTATTATTTTAAATTTTTACACAACTTTCAGTACATTTTATTAAATGACAGATTTAAGCTGGTTACAAACAAATAAGCTAATTAATTGAAATAAATAAACCAGTTAAAGAAAAACTGGAAAATGTAAAATAAAAAAAAACAAAACATGCAATGAATAAATCAATAGGCTACCATATAATAAATTGTCTTTGTTTATATATAATCTGTATTCATATGTATTATGCTCATATGTATCAACTATGTTGACAATTTTAAATAAAAAACATATCACATTTAATAATCATGTAAATTTCTTGCACCTGTCATAGATGTCTACATGACGTCTAAAGAAATTAGCCAGTCCAAAGTTCAAATGTTGAACATCATATTGACGTCTAAGCCATGGTTGGATGTCCAAATTGTGGACCTAGTTGGGGCATTGTATAGATATCAGAATTGGTCATTGACAGATGGACCCAATATTGACATGATCTGCACGTCTATCTGACGTCTCTGTATCTATTAGAGCAGCAAGTGCAGTAAGTGATCATATATTTATGGGCATATCAAAATAAATATCAGCATGAAAAAATGAAGAAAACATAATTTTTACAATATCTTTCTGTAAATGATATTTCAAATTATCTAAATTATTATTTAGTGTTTTAATTAAGTATTTGAAAACTTTGGCACAATATATGTTTTCCGCATTGACTTAGAAGGAAAAAAAACATATGAATTTGCTTGATTTTGCAATTACATAATTTTGAGTATCAGTGGACTGAAGGTAGTTTCTGCAAAACATGAGTGTCATCTCTGTCCTCCGGAGAAATATGCCTACTTTAATAAAAACATCACACAATATGGACTGACAAAATAAAGAACTCATATATCTATAGTTGGATCTGACCGAGGCTGGCCATTTGAGAGTTAAAAAGCAAAATCCTTAAGTGCTGTGCTGTGAGTTGCCAGGCTTTCTGCCACCTTGCGGTTGTTTCAGTTTTATAGTTCAGTATAATCCATTTTGGATTACCACTGGGTTAATGCTCCTACGATTAAAAAGGATTTTCCCTCTAGGGTTTTAATGAGAATCTCAGCAGTATTTGTAGTGTTGAACGTCCTCTGGTCTCTCTGTCAAACCTGGTGCTTTGCATGTATGTCAATCCAAGTCAATCCATACATGTGTGCTTATGGATGTGCATTTCTCTCCTTGTGTGCAGCCTCATGTTTAAATTTTCACATGTCTGTTTGCATTTGTTATAAACTGTTATAAACAACTATCTATCAGAAATAGAATTTGGATTACTGATGAACTGAAAGAAATATGAATAGTGAGGAAGGAAAAAAATAACACAATTAAAATGACTCAGTGTAATTTGAAGATAATTTGGTTTAAAGACATTAACATTATTGTAAAATATGTTACTTAATATGTTAGCTGATGGTTTATTTTCTCCTTTTTAGTAATTATGTCTTGTTTATAGGCAATACACCCAAAGTGTACTGCTATGATAATTGTGCTTAATCCAGATAATTATAGAAGATATTTTCCTAGAAACAAAATAAAAACCCAAAACAAATAAATTATTGAATAGTTTTTATTTTATTATTTTTTAAAATCATAATAACAAAGTAAATTGGGATATAAGTTATTCAACAGTGGCTGAAGGCTTTATAAAAACATTACCTTACAATCAAACATGGAGTGTTTTAATAGTCAGATAAATGAATATGGAAAACCCTGTCCTGGTTACCAAATAGTTTCCATCCTGGCAACAATCAGGAGTGCCTAAGTGAACTCTAAATGAGGTAAATACTACACTGATGATGGTCGTTCTGTACGGCGGGGGGCATCTTGTATCCAGCAGTTCTTTTTCATATTCATGGACTCGGGATTTTCCAGTGGGAAAGGAGGTATGTATATAATTTTAAGAAGCAGAAAACTGATAAGGTATTTATTTATTCATAATGGGGAAAAATGTTTTTATTTCTTCTTCTGAAATGTCTGAAGGGGATCTGACCTTTCAGAGTTTGTAATCTACATGACTTTCTATCAGCTTAAAACATGTGCTGCTTTGGAATAGGTTCCTCTGTCTCCCCTCCATCCACATGCTCTTGTCTAATGTTAATAACAGTAGCTGTGGATTGACAACAAGGATCACAGGACCTGGATCAGAATAATCAGACGTAAGGTTTGTCTATAGGTTTAATAATGTAGAAAGTGTGAAACTGAAGTAAAAATATACTTCGGGGGGGAATCACAAGCAGAGAGAAGTGGTCAGATTGTCCTAGATGGAGGAGGGGTGTCACTCTGCAGGCATGCTTAATGTTGCTGTACTGGTTTGATGAAAAGATATATGATTCCAGACTTGGGTACTTCATTTAGAAGTGCTTATTAAAAAATTGTTGTATAACATTAACATGTTCTATTCAAGGAGAGTAGAAAAGCACTATATAAGAACTAGTCCATTTAACATTTAACATTTTTTTTATGACCAGCACTGAACACAAGGCTGTGATCGCTTCATTTTTTTATTGCTCATACATAATTGTGCTTTTCTGGTGGCTACTTCAAAGTCTAGTAACTCTTTTCTCTTTACATCTCCTATGTGTAAGTGCAGGTGTTGTTATTCTCCTTTCCTGACTCTTTAGCTTTTGTGATGTTCATACATACACACTTTTTGCCCTTGACACTTTTTCTCTATATGTTAGTGTGCAACGACAAATCACAGGAACACCACTGCCCACTTCTGTCTCTGCACGTGTATGTGTGAGTGTGTGTGTGTGTGTGTGTGTGTGTGTGTGTGTGTGTGTGTGTGTGTGTGTGTG
>NW_024582893.1:0-6630 GCF_018398535.1 Haplochromis burtoni | reverse complement strand
GTGTGTGTGTGTGTGTGTGTGTGTGTGTGTGTGTGTGTGTGTGTGTGTGTGTGTGTGTGTGTGTCGTTCTGCCTTTTTAACCCCTTTTTCATGCAGTCAAAGTTAGCTGGAAAAGTAACTTTCTTCTCTCTGAGAAACTGTGATGGGAGATGTTCTTTCTTAGTTGCCAATAATGTATCAACAATGTAAATTTATTTGAGGTAGTGCTGAGGATTGGTTCATGTATATTAGTGGTACTTATAGCCTAAAACAGTGACATGTAACCCTATAGCTCCATCTATTGGGATAGTGTATTATCATTCTGAGCTCAGGCCACCTTTAACTTGTGCTCTATGTCTGTTTGATATAACTTGGAAGCAATGGTTGAAAATCTGAACAAAAACATTGAGACATGTCCAGTTCTCAGCTAAAAGAGTGCCATGACTGAACTGAAGCCATATCTTGTGAAGTAAAAAAGGATGCTGTCATTCTTTTGCTTTCCAAAAAGCATTTGCCTTGTATAATATGCCTTGTCAAGCACCCCTGAAGAGGTTTGGCTAAATTACAGTCATCGGTTGAATACCGCTTGATATTTTCCATTTTAACAGCAGCAAGTACAATTCTTTTCTGTCTTCCACTTGGCCTCCCTTCCCGTCAACATTATTTGTCTGCTCTGTCTGGCTTGTAATTGTAAAACACTCCAAAACAGTCTGAAAGCGTATAAACAAATGGAAATAATGCCCTTTCTTCCGACTTAAATAAAGAAATGTAATTCCAGTTCATACTCACTGAATTTCAGTCAGGATAACAACATAAATCACAACAGACACTAAATCAACCCTAAAGGTTTAATCAGTCAGTCAATTGCAGGATCTAATTAAAGGGAAATGGTGTTATTTTCTTGGATAAGTCTGAATTTTTTACATCTTTCAGCTTTGGACATAATTTGTTCAAGGTATGATAAAATGTTTACTAGAAAGAAAGAACAACCAGATCAACTGTCCAAAAGACATTTATTAATGTTCCGGAACACCTGAACACAAGTTTACAGTTATCTTGTCTCACCAAAACACATTATGTGTATCCTTAAAGCCCATAAGATGTGCAAATTCAGGGGAGAGAAGAAATGGATTCAGCACAAGTAATTACAAATATTCTAAAAAGCTTCTCTTGTTGACATAACTGCTAGCTAGCTCTATTGCTTTCATTGGTTCATCCATCTTCTTGTAGGGTCATGGTTAGGCTGGAGCCCATCCCACCTGTCATAAAGCATGAGGCTGGGTGCACCCAGACATAAGAGGCAACCATACAAACATTGACACCTAAGGGCAATTTAGAAACACCAGTTAACATCTTTGGGCTGTGGGAGTATCCCAGAGCACCTGCAGAGAATCCATGCAGATAAGGAGAAATATGCAAATACCGCGCAGAAAGGCACCAGCTGGACAGCAGATTCGAACACATGACCTCCTTGCTGAGAGGCTACACTGCTAATGGCATAATACTATTATATGTTCTTGTTGATTCTCCCCAGCTGCAAGTAAGTGAAATGTCATGAAAATTGCACAGCCACAAATTTGTACACATTGTCAAGTAAATGTAAACCTCACCTAAATAATCCTTGTAAGGGTTAAAGATTTCAAGAACAGCTCTCAAAATTTGCATGTGTTTTCTCATTTTTAGTCTTGTTGCCATGTTTTGAGTGATTGGTGAGTAGAGCAGGGTAATATGACCAAAAATATTTATCATGATATACATTTGAAAATTTGCGATAACGATATAACTGATGATATAATTGACACTAGACAAAATACTTTACAACTCCACAACTTTATTAGTGCAAAAAAACCCATCAATGTATTTTCACTTAAACAAGCAGCTGTTTTTTATGTGCATTAAAGTTATATAAAAAGTAACAGTGCAAATTCCTTGCTGACAGTTTAACCAAAAGGCATTTCCAGTGGAAATTGGCCGACATATCCTCAGCATAACCATGTATAATATCCACAAAACTTAAAAAGAGGTTATACACACACAATACGGTAATATTATGTTGAAGCACAGTACGTATCACTCCGCGAGGCTCCTGCCTACGATAGCCGTAATGCTCCGACAATCCATCAAGCGGTGCGGGTTCGTAGCTTAGCAAAGTCGTACTAAAACATTTGACAGATTTTCGAGCGCCGTGTACATAAAATCGTTTCGAGGTCAGTAAACACAACCAGAATTCATACATAAGGCACACGGGATTATAAGGGGCACTGTCGATTTTCAGAAAAATCAAAGGATTGATTTTAAGTGTGCCGTATTTTCCAAACAACACGGTAATAACGACGGCCCGCTAGCATGCTCTACCAAAAATAGTGCTTTGTTGTGTATCTGACGGACGAAGGCTAAACCAGTTCCACACCACTGAAGTTGCAGCATTTTTACAAACCAATTCTGAGTCATCCGTTTCATTTAACGATCCACTTTCGCTCTTCTCATTCTGCGCCGCCGCCATTTGCGTATGTAAACATAGGCACTGCGCATGCGCGTTTTACCCATATTCTATCGCGATATTTCATTTTCCTATCGTTGCCCAAAATTACACCGGTATTACCATAAACGGTATGATATAGCCCAGCCCTATTGGTGAGTATGATATTATACATTACAGAAGATTGAGGGACTGAAAAGACATCAGCTTCCGGGATACTTCTGAGCATGCTGTGGTGCATTTAGTGGAATTGCAAGCATTGTCTTGGGTGGGTACGATCAGCTCCATGCTCCACTGCACTTGCTCCATGCAGTTGTATATGCTATATTTCCAGGGTAACAAGACCTTTCTGTATTTGATGGACTAGTACCCTCTCTAGGGTGTAGCCCGCCTCTCGGCTGATGTCAGCTGAGACATCAGGAACTCCTTCCTCCTGCCCCATGCCACCCTCACTACCCTAGTTAGATAAGCAGTTCAGAAAGTGTATGGCTGGAGCTTGCCTAAACATCTGATTAGTTCTGTATTTAGGAAGGAAATTATGCCTCTGGAGTGAGTGAAATTGACTTCTCATTCAGCTTAAATATATGGACATGGCATGTTAATATATGCTATCATCTTCACATAGCATGAGAGCGCTAGAGTATACGTATGCAGGAAGTCTCTAAATGTACATAAATAATTTTTAACATTATTTATTAGGAAAAAAAGCATTTTGCACTCATAAATATACACTGATTAGTGTGTAATTATATCTTCCAACAATTTAATGCATTCTCATAAATTTAGAATTAAGCTATTAAAAGTACATAGGAGTGGGCACTAGTTTATGAAAGCCCCAAAGTTTCTTTGAATATAGTGGTTGAGACATTGTAATTCCACCTAATCATATAAACACACGTAGCATGCCTAACCCTTTAATTTAATGATCAAAAATAGGTCTTTCAACCTATATATTAATTTGTCCATTTTCTATTGTTTTTTTTCCTTCTCCATCACTGTTCTCTCTCTCCCCTCATCCTCCTCACCTTCTCTCCTGACTGGAAGTCAGGGTCAAACAAACAAAAACATGCATAAAAATGCTTATTTATTCGTCATTTTCCTGTCTCAGGAGCTAACAGGGAGCGGGCTAAACCAGCGGTCCCCAACCCCAGGGCCGCGAGAGTAGAGGCTCAGGTGTGAAATGTATGGTTTTCAGGGTTTTTATCGGTTTTCAGCATTATTTTGTTATCGTTTTTATTGTTAACTTGGTTTTCCTGGGTCTTTTCACGTGTGTTATGAATAAATCTTCTTTTTTTCAGTACTGGTACTAGTTTTATTTTGTTGTATTTATCCGCGACACCTTAAAGGCCGGTCCATGAAACTATTGTCGGGCATAAACCGGTCCGTGGCGCAAAAAGGGTTGGGGACCGCTGGGCTAAACAATAACAACCCCTGGTTATAAGCTAACATTATGCCAGCTAATGGCTAGATCGTCCTAAAATTCGCACCTTCCCTCTGATAAACAGTTTGTCTACATTTTCACATCGCATGACAGTTTCTTTGCTTTGTAACCAAGTCCAACAATGTTAGAGCCACCAAAGAAAGTTTCACTAAAGCTGGCTAACAGCGGCTAACAATACTAACTAACAATACTGGATCTCACAGCAGAGGCGATTCTAGGATCAGAGGTTTGGGGGTGCTGAGCACCCAGAGAGCTGCCCAGCCAGGCAAGTTAAACTTTACTTGTCACGATGAGACTTCTTCCCTGTCTCTGTCAGTCCCTGCATCCCTAAATGTCTCCAGTTGTCCCGAGTTCTCTCTGACTGTCTCCTTGGTGCATTTAAACCCCTGTTCCTCCCTGTCCTCGTCGTCTGTTGTCTTCGTCTCCATTATCAGTCATCAGAATGTTACCATCTCTGTGCAAGTCTGCAAATTTCTTTATTAAATCATAAGATTCCTAAATTCATCAAGTCTCTCTGTAGTCGTCACAAAACATGACATCACTGTTTTGTACATTTTAACACAATTTAATCTCCACATTTGTGAAAGAAAAACACTTTTTTGAAAAGTCTGTAACAAAACCATCAAATCTGATAAAGGTTATTTTTCCGTATGCTGCCTTGCCATATATATGGTTCCCCCACCTGCCAAATCTCACTTCAACCAAAGCTTGGAGGCATATGAATCCAAAGAATTCTTTGAAACTGACTCTTAACTAGAACCAGTTTTCAGTTCCCATAACTAATTTTCACATCATTTAATTTTCTTGATATTTTTTAAACCAGTGCCAACAACTGTTTATGTTCCTAAAATGTTATTATTTGTTTTTTTTTTCTTCAAGCCAAACTGATTCTTGCATTTCACTTTGATACAGTGGGTTTATTTAAACCTTTGACAGAAAAGTAAGTATTGCAAAGTATCAAAGAAAGTAGTAGTGTATAATGCTGCTTTTATCTGAGAGGGTTCATGACCCCAGTTATTCCATACATCACTGAGAGTAAAATTATGTAAATAATGACATGTATACACACCCACATACTCTTTCTGTTATCCTTTGGTGACATATACAAGCACCTTTAGGAATCCTCATTCATGAAGAGTAATTAGTCACATAACCAAGTCGAAGACTGTATGAACAAGTGCTTAACCAGTTTAGGCATGAATTAGTGACTGTGAAATTACCCATATGAAGAACAAAGAGAAAAAGAGCAATCTGGGGTCTGACATAATGAGAAATAAAGACTTTTCAATAAACGGAGAGGAAGAAAAAAAAATGAGAGGGTGGCTTAAGGACTTCTTAGATGAATGTGCACCGTGACTGTGCCACTGCAGTGGGCTGCCAAAGCGAGGAAGTTAAGTGGCAAATGCAGATTTGCTGTAAATAAGAGGCTACTTGTTACAGAAATTATGCAGAGGTGCGGGCATGTGTGAGTGAGAGTGTGTGATGCATATGTAGTAGCCATAATGGAAATCACTCAAAGCAGCATTTTTAACTCCGAAATTTAACAAATTGGGGGATAAGGGGTTCTCTCGTGCCAACAATAGCGACACCTACGATAAACATTCAGTTGTAATTTTTATACAATATTCATTTCAGATTCTGTTTTTCTGCTACGCTCATACCACTCTATATCAAGTGTCTGCCATCAACACAGTCTGCAGCAATCTAGACAGGCTTTAAGGTAGACGTAACAAATTGGAGACAATAATCATTGAAGACTTTCTGGACAGCAAATTAGGCAGCACATGTGCAATGAGAAGGCATGAAGCAGAGAGTGGGAGGGGGGGGGGTGACTTCCAGGAAGACAGTGGATAGGGAAAATAAAAATGAGAGCTATGTGAGCGAAAGAACTCAAATAAAAGAAAATGAAATATTGAGGTGAGTAAGATAATAAAATGAACAAAATAATCATTTAACCCAATACATGGGCACTTTTCAAAGCAATCCAATTAGTTTTAATTTTTAAGCCCACATCTTGAAAGGAAGGAGTTCAAACACATACATGAACACACGTACACTGGAAGAATGTCAGATGATGGCACATTGATTATTCAGCATGCATCTGGTGAGCAAGCCCACACAATCCAGCAGAGTATGCAGGCCTGGGCCATTTGTGTGTAATATAGTAGTAGTAGTGGGTATTCAGAGACTGTCTGTGCTTACATGTGTATTCTGAAGGCTTGTACATGTCTGTGTGTTTATGTGCGCATCAGGTGTCTGTAGGGACAGCTGCTCCATAAATAAAATTATTGTGTCTAATTGGGGATTACCAAGTCATTGTGTAGCGGGGGAAACATAAGCAGATGTACAGGAGCCAATGAAGAAGGAAAAAATTAGTGTGCATCCACACGCATCAAGTTTCTATCCAAGTGCAGTCCAAATTTTAACTAGCTTTCTATAAAACTGGCAAAGAAGCAATGAAATTGGCAAAATTAAATTCCAGTTAATGCCTGTTTCTATGTTTGACTCATCAAGATGAACAGTTGGTGGAACTAACTCTCCTGTTGGGTGCTATTTACATCACTAAAGAAAAAGAAAGTCCAATAAAATAATGAAAAGATCAGCAGTTATAAATCTAAGAACTGCAAATCAGTGAGTAAATATTCCATTTAGGTTTATTTAAAGATGGGTATAGTATTCATCACTCCAAAGAGATTGTGTTTTTTGTCTTTGGATATTATTTTAAGATTAA
>NW_024582892.1:367930-381465 GCF_018398535.1 Haplochromis burtoni | reverse complement strand
TGTTCTGTCTACCAGTAGCTGGTGTTTTGCGCCTCTGGTATTCTTGCCAATCCCTTTCTGTGTCTGGGCCCGACATGGTTCACGCCTACTGGCCATATTGTATTTACATTACCACAGTGAGATGATTTTAGTCTCATGAACAACATTAGCTAATTGTTATTTACTAACTAATCTTGAAATAACTGTTCGGTACAGAAATGAAGCCCAACAATCATGTTTTACAGTCCTGTGGTCTCAGCCTCAGATACTCAACTAATCAAAGTGATGTCATGACAATAATGAATGACCAACAAAACATTTTTTCTCCTTCATTTCTGTCACACAAAGCTGTATGTAACATTTCTCGCGGTTAGTATCATGGTTGCTAGGCAATCTGAACACCGTGACGAAGGCTAGACTGTCCCATTTCACAAGCCTCTCACTTCCGCACTCGTACTTATAGTACGCACCGTACGTAGTGCGCGTACTTCAAGCATGCAGGCCCTGAATTGGGACACAGCCTAATATTAGCGAAGCACAGAATAACCTAACTAAACCTAAAACACCCCTGCTCCTGGTAAGCCCATGGTTGGTCCTGCTGAGCAGGCATTTTGTTCCCAGAGTCCTCAGCCACGCCTTTTGCCCAGACAGGAAACAGCCACCGCCCAAACCCAGGTAACTCAAAGAAAGAGAAACATAATTAATATAACAAAACATTTTAGAAAAACCACACAATGCTACTATGTGTGCGCCTCATAATATCAGTGTTAGGTTTAACCAAATGATTAATGAATTATATTAATGAAGAAAACTGCAAAGCAAACGAATAAAGTGGAAAAAATGGACTGATTTACACCTGTGTGACTGATGCCATCACATTCTTCAAGAAGCCTGGAGAACTATTCCTGAAGACGACTTTAAGAAATGAGAAGAAAGCTGCCTGAGGGAGTTCAGGTTTTGTTGAGAAATAAAGGTGGTCTTAGCTTTCAGGCTTTGTTTTTGTGTTATATACTTTCTTTTAATGAATGTTTGCAAACTTTTTAATAACTAACTGCTGCACCTATTTTTAATTTTCTTAAAAATACAAGTGAAAATGAAGACTAACTCAAGACATTTGCAAAGTACTGTAAGTTTGTGCAATAGTACTGATGCACGGTATACAGGAACTGTAACTTATCTGATGTTTCCTCCATGTATAGACAGACACTAGAACTTGTAATATAAATATGATGGAAAGGAATTGTTAGGAAGCCGTGCACTTCAGTGTGCTTTAAAGTTATAAATTTCTCAACTTTCCCAGAGAGTTTTTATAAAAACATTCTTGAACTCCACTGAGACAGCTCAACCTGTTTATAGTGAAAATATTGTTTCTATCCCTGGTAGGATATTAACTCTGAAAATCCTGGAATGTAAAGTCTAAACACTTTCATCTGGCTGAATAGATAGCCTATGAAGTCCATATAAATCTCCAGCAGCGTGTCTAGACAAAAACATTTTTCTTCTTGTAAGACAATACAATATGAAATGAGACCCCTGCCATGCACTCTTTTACTGGAATTAGGTCAACATTTTGTTTACTTTGAAGGATCAAAGTCCAAATGTGCTTTTGTAAAGATTGGCCACTAATTTTCTGATTGTGATTAAAAAGTGTGAATCAATGAACACAACTATGTTAAAAGACCAAGAAACGCAAGTGGTCAGAGTGTTTTACCCAGAGTTACACATTTAACTGTGAAGTTTAAATCCATTTCATTTGTACTCTCCACATGTAAATCCACCTCTCTGTGGGTTGCAGGATTTTTCGAGACCCTCCCTTTTTCCTTCCTCAGATTACAGAGGAAGCAGTCAAGACAGTATTGTGAGGAAAAGTGGAATTCATACGTAACTAGGAACGTTACATAAGGGCACTTTAGTGTAGGTCTGCTGGTGCAAGTTCCTGTGATCGCAGACTGATAAGAACCTGGGTACAAGCACTCAGGGAGCCAGCTTACAAAGATAGAAAGAGGGGCAAAAAGAAACACGTTTTAAAGTGACTGAGGCACTCAGACTTCAGCTGGGAGTTCATTGTTTCTGAGAGGCCGCTGAGAGACTCCTGCTCCCGCATTCAGATCTGGGAGGCGACTTACGCTGCAGACCACGAGAAATCAAGAGGAAACAAGGCAGCGCTGCTGTTGGCCGGGATCATGCAAGGAGGAGATCATGACAGTTTAACAAGGAAGTAAACACGCTGACTGTGGGACTGACAATCAGGAAGAACAGGACCATTAGAAGCTGGGATTTATGTGCCTCACTGGCAAATCAGCAGTGAGTGTTTGACACAGACAGCTGAAGGCAGGACCTCGGGAGTTTGTTGAAGTTTTTTTTTTTTCTCTTCAATTTAAAAGAGGCAGATTTTAGCTCTCTGTTCTTGATTTCCTTGAGACAGCTTTTGGCAGTGTAAAAAATGTCAGAGGAGAAAGAAATGACTTATAGCGAGGCTATTCATAAGGCCAGCTCCTCCATCACACGCTTCCCTCTCATCCCAGTCAGAGGAGTGCCTCTCATGAACTACATCGCCAACAACTGGGACAGCATCTGGGCTTTTCGTCCCGATCCATCGGACCTCCTCATCGCCACCTACCCCAAAGCAGGTACTCAGAAACAGTGTTAGACACAAAGTACTGATCTCAAGCAGCTTTATTTGCGTTCTTACATTTCTAACACTTTACACTTCCACTCACGGGTATGGAGAAAAATACTGTGCTTTTTCCTTATCTGTTGCAAATTCAGATGTTACATGAAAATATGCAAGACTGCACTGCCAAAACAGCATAGAAAATGAAGCACACTTTCCCTTTTCTCTTTAATGCAGCACTTTAACTTGTGAGGAAATATTTTTCCATTGTGGTGTTAATGCTTTCTTCTTCTTCCATTACTTGATTGTTAAGTAGTTTTTCCACTAAGTCTACCAAAACATTGTGTGTGTGTAACTGCTTAAACAAGCAGGCAATAAAGGAAAACACCAGTAACTCTAGACTAATCCTGTAATTACGCCTTCATGAAGTGTGAGAGTTATAATTTAAGCAAACAAACAACAAAGACAGACTACTTTTCCTGCCCTTCAGTCTCTGGACTAATTTGTTAGACTGTGGAATCTGCTGTAATGTGGCACTACTAAGTAGCTGGTGTCAAAAAAGACATGTTTGTTGGACTGTTGTTAATATTTTTACTCAATGTGGTGAGATTTAGCAGTACACCGTTTGATGTCTCTGTCTCATAGGGACTACATGGACCCAGGAAATTGTTGACCTGCTCCTTCACAATGGAGATGCTGAGGCCTGCAAACGAGCCCCCACACCTGTCCGCAGTCCATTCCTAGAGATCTTTTCCCCACCTCCCATCCCTTCAGGTGTGTGTTTTATCTATGTTTTTATTCTCTACTGTGACTCAGCAGGTTTAACATGTTGTAGCATGTCAGAAATCACAAAAACAAGTCAAGGAGGAATGTTTCTGTAACGGATCGTTTTTTTCCCATCCCAGTCAGAGTCAATGAGTTCTCAACCCATAAGCATATCCCTCCAAAGAAAAGACTTGAACTGGAGTTCTGTAGGCGATCAACAAAAGTTACTGTAGTTGGGTCATTTCAGTGAACGCAGCTGTGCTTTTCCAACACAGATTAGCCATATTTGTGTTTGACTAAACTTTAATACCAGCCAGTTGAATTTTTACAATGAAGCCAACTTTCAAGCATGCCACGGTGAACTAACAGGCAGGTTTATAACAATAAGTCACAGACAGCTAAAAAAGTAGCTGTAGTGTTTTGCTGCAGGGTTTTGGCACAACAGTCAGTGTTACTACTGTCTAAGGAAATCTTAAATGTACTGGGGTGCTAGACTTACCACTATATCCAAACCATTAGATACAAGAAAGAAAATAATGAACTTTACCCTCCCACCCTTTCTCTCCCCTGGACTGTTGACTCAAGAAAACATGCCTATGTTTCATCAGTCTCTAATCACTTCAGGTGTTCTTACCTTGATTATCCAGACTTGGTCCCCTACTGTGTTTGTTATTTTTGTCAGGTACATTTTTATATTGTATTTATTCATTTTCAGTCATCCGGGAAAAAGTAAAAACAGGACTTAAATATACTTCTTCTAATTCAGGTTGGTTATTCAAAGAACAGATACCTGGAAGGCTCCATGTTAATGCAAAAGGTTGTATAACAAAACGCTGAGCTAAATGACATTACATCAAAATAGCTGGATGATATCATTCTCTTGTAGTAGGCTACTACAAATGATCTTGCAAATACCTCAGAATAAGGTGAAATCCTATTAGTTCACAATATGCTGAGTCATTCGGTCATTTTAGTAGAAATCACGACAACAGTTGCTCTGAGATGACTGGTTTGGTGCTAAGTAAAATTGAATTGAATTAAATTAATACTGCTGTCACATTTTTTGGGAAATTTGCCTTAAGTTAAATGGCCGTGTCAACTTTTTCTCCTGTTTAATATTATTTTAACCATGTTAAAAAAAAAAAAGTAAATTCAACAATGCTAATAAGCAGTTTCCATTGGTTGGAATATATGAGAAATCATGGAATACACATGTTAAGTTTTTCCTGTGTCCAATTCCCTGGATTTATGTCTCAGGTCTTGATCTTCTGGAAAAAATGGATCCCCCGAGAGTTATCAAGACACATCTTCCTTTTCAGCTGGTGCCTCCTGGATTCTGGGAAAACAAATGCAAGGTGAGACTTCTTGTCTATTAGACTTCAGTGAGAGTAGAAATTCCTCATTTTATTGCTTCTTACTAGACAGAAAACTCATGCAGCTTGAAGGTAAAAGGTTCATGATACGGCACGTAAATGAGGTGGGAGGTTACGAATGCCATGCTAGACACAATCTCATCAAATAACATGTTCTCTGTACTGTGAATATCTTTTTGTGTTCCTCCTGATCATGTGGGAAGGCGATCTACGTGGCACGCAATGCCAAAGACAACCTGGTGAGCTACTACTACTTTGATCTTATGAATCAGACCCAGCCTGAGCCAGGGCCCTTTGGTGGCTACATCCACAAGTTTATGCAAGGAGAGCGTAAGTATATTTCCCTCTGTGTCCTCATACCTATTCTAAGCCATCAATAGCCCTATATGTTTACCCACCAAAGCAGCGTCTTTGGTTGCCTGGAGGCTTTTGTGAACAAAATATGTGATGGTGGATGGAAACTATGACAACTTGTGTAACTGCCTTTTATGCTTGAGTGGTCATGATAAGATGAGTTGCACCCTGAGTGGCTGTAGCACGCATATCTTGTGAGGATCTGGATGAAAATGTAACCTTTTTTAAAAAATATATAAATAAATGGAATATTTCTTCATCATGACAGCCATAAAAAAGCTGCTTCTTTACTGCAGTAAATGCATTTTTATTAGCTTTCTGCAGATTTCTTTATTTCTTTTGTGCTTTTTTTCCCACCATATTTGCGTTGTTAGGAACATAGTTTGCTTTGTAAGTAAGTATGAAACCAATCACACAACTTTATTAAATTTCAATGCATTCATTCCAGAGTGAAAAAAATGATTTCCTTAGAAAAAGACTTAAATGGTTGCTGTAGGGTCATTAAACGATAACTTTTTGAAATGTCTTTATATTAACAATTGGATATATGTTAACTACCTATAAATGAAGTCACTGGGTTGGGTAATGCAAAGTGAATTATTACCTGACTCCTCTCAGCTTGTTGAGAGGAGAGTGTTTAGTTCTGATAGAAATCAAAATCTTGGTGACCTATAACCAGTTTGGTTGCTTTGCTGCTGATTCGACTGGAACATATTAAAGCATCTGTGCAGTTTGGTGAAGATTAGGGAACAAAAAGGTGGCCTTTCATAAAACACAATATGGTGGAAATGTACATAATAGGTTTCGTTGGGCTTGATTTATTTAACAAATTTAATGGTCCGTCAGTTAATCAGATTCAAAGATAGATCCTTTGTTTGCAGGAAATTACATTGCCATTTACGTGCCATAAACACTGACATAAACAATATTAATTCCTAATAAAGTTAATAATTTATGAATAAATAAAACAACCAATAACTAACATGAAAATATGCAAACATTTTGGAAAACTCATATTATTAGTACTGTGCATTAAATGGGCTTACAGCAGCTGATATGAAGGACCTCCTGAGGAGCTCAGACTGCACTTTGGTTCAGTCAGTCTTTAAGATAAGATAAGATAAGATAACCTTTATTACTCCCACACGTGGGAAATTTGTTTTGTCACAGCAGGAAGTGGACAGTGCAAAAGTTATGAGGCAAAAATTAGAATACAATAAGGATAAATACAGTACACAACTGTACAGAATAGAATAAAATACTATATACAGTAGAATAAAATAAAATAAATATACAATAAGATAAAAATAGAATACAAATACAAATACTATATACAACTGAGTAAGAATACAACGATGACAGAAAGGATTATTGCACTTAGTATTATTGCATATGTATGGATGTGTGTGCTTGATCAGTTAAAGTCTTTATTATGGAGTCTGACAGCAGTGGGGAGGAAAGACCTGCGAAATCTCTCCGTCCCACACCGTGGGTGCCGCAGTCTCGCACTGAAGGAGCTGCTCAGTGCTGTCACAGTCTGCTGCATGGGGTGGGAGATGTTGTCCATCAGGGATGACAGCTTAGCCAGAGGGCATCCTAGAACAGAGCTGGCTGATTTGACTGATTTGCTACTTTTGATAACCTCCAGGGATTGGAGTGGGTGTGCAGGTTCATCAGGTAAAATCAGATCTAAAATCTGGCAAAGTTCAAACATTACATGCATAAACTCATATTCCACCTTGGCTCACTGGTTGCGCTCGACTGCTCAAGGCACAAACATGAAACTTGTTCATAAGAATCAGAGGCTTGTCGGTTTGCCAGGAACTGCAAACATGTACCGTTCATGCAAACGTGTACTGATGTGTAAATACACAGCTACCAACTTTTGACCCAACCCTTATTTCTTTATGCTTTGCTTTCAAGGAGCCCTTTAACTTTAAGTGGTCTTGAGCAATAGTTCTTCAGGTTTTCTGAAGGTCTTTCAAAGTTTTCCACTGGCTGCTTTTTCAGTCATTTTAAGTCACTGTACCTCACTATTTTTAAAAGAATATTTTGTTTATTTTTTTAAAATCACTTAACACTGATTTATAAATCATTCAAGCACAAAAAGGCACCCAATTCAAGTGATGAACCAGTATTGTATCTACTCAAAACAAACAGCTTCACAAAGAACTGTGTTGTCTTCGTAGCGCTTGTTAAAAAAATAACACAACATCCACTTACGCTTTGCGAGCTGCCGCTCCAAACATTTTATTAACATCCTTATGCCACACCACAGACCAGTCTTCTTTTATGTGCTCCCCCTTTTTTTCATTAATATTTTTCATTAATATTTTTTCTTTTTTTTTTTTTTTAAACACCATCAGAATATAAGATAAAAACAAATCCAGTTCACTAGTTTTGCAGATTAAGCCTAACTGGTCTTTTGACCTTATGCTCTGACCTCTGACCTTTTCCCACATACCCATGTCCATCTAGTAGTTTCAAGTCAGACACTGTCTCTGCATGTGACACATCAACATTTTCATCTTCCTCACCACATTGTTCCTCCTGAAATGTCTCTTTAGTCTTCAGTAAGTTGCGACGGTTCTTTTTGAGCACATGACCGTCTTCAGTTCTTACGTCACATGATCTCAGACCTGCTTCCTGAAGAACAATGGCTTTCCTGCTCCATGCAGTCTGATCTTGGATTCTCACTACATCATCCTTTGCAAGCAATCCAAGTGCTCTTGTTCCCTTGTCGTATTGCTGTTTTTGTTTCCATTTCAGATGCTCTTGCTTTTTTATAATTTCTTCACTCTGCTTGCTCTCTGCATAGCAGGGCAAAGTTGTGTGTAGCTTACGACTGATCAGCAGTTCTGCAGGGGATAAACCACAGTCAAGACGAGCAGTCCTGTAGCTCAGCAGAGCTAAATAAGGATCTGATTGACTGTCTGTAGCCTTCTCCAGAAGCTGCTTGATGTTATGCACTCCTTTTTCAGCCTTGCCATTTGCCTGTGGATGTTGAGGACTTGATGTGACATGTTTAAAGCCATATTCTCTTGTGAAATTCTGCCATTCTTTGCAATTATAGCAAGGACCATTGTCACTAATGACAGTTTCTAGAAATCTGCTCTGAAACTTCTTACATGTTTCACACTTTCCGATCATGTTCTCAATGTCTTTATTAATACCAGGCCAGTACACAGTGTCTCTAGCCCTCCTTTTACACTTTTCTATTCCCAGTTGTCCCTCATGTATTCTTTGAAGTATCACTTGTCTCAGACTTTGTGGTATCACAATCCTATTGCCTCTCAACAGCAGGGCCAGTCTCCTTGGATAGTTTCCATCACTGTTTGCAGCTCCTTGTCTACAGCCGTCTCCTCACATACTTGTTTTATCTCCATGGACTCACAAAGTAACTCCCTTAGTGCTGATGTTCTTACTGTTAGGTATGAATTTTCCAACAAAGTTTATCATTCCCATCACTCTGAGCACACCTCTCTTATCTTTGTTTCAATTTCTTTAGCTGAATCTGTGATGATTCTCAAAGAGCTATTAGCTGAAACCTTGGCATAAAATGTTTTAAAGAATTGGAGGACAAAAGAAGAAGTGGTAGACAGACCATGACAACAGCCTCATTTTTCAACATGACAATGATCTTAAAAACACTGCAAACGCAGTAAAAGCATAGCAGGATAGAAAAAACACACAATAGGACACTATAAGTCATGGATTGGCCTCCCCAGAGTCTGGACCTTAACATTACTGGAGCAATGTGGGATCATTTTGACAGAGAACCAAACGAAAGGAAGCCAACATCTTTAAATGTCCTTCAAAAAGCAAGAGAAGTATCTTTGAAAACTACTGAAAGAAATTAAGCTGCCTGTATTGTAGAATAAAGATGGTCATACCAAATATTGATATTAAAGCTAGTCAGAATGACACATCTGTCAATAAGTCACTGTACGTACTTTTAATTTTCCTGGTATAAAATAAAGAAATGATGAATTATGTAATCATAATGTCATCACTTTGCAATAATTCATCAGCTCTGCAGTTACACAGCTGTAAAGTCATTAAAGGTGGTCAAGTTTATCAGTCTCTTATCAGCCGACAGTTACTAAAATACCTACTGTCATAAATGTTGATGTTAAGCTGTTAATGAGGCTTTACGATAGCCGTAAATATAAACATACACTCAGCATAAACCTGGACTGGAGTAGGAGAAATGTTTTCATCAAAGGTGCTTGAATGAATGGCCTTTGCTCTGCTTCTACAGTGTCATGGGGCTCCTGGTATGATCATGTGAAAGGTTACTGGCTGGAGCGAGAAAAGAGGAATATTCTCTACCTCTTCTACGAGGACATGAAAGAGGTGAGGCGAACACGTGGATTATAACCAAAGCATGTTGCGCAACCTTCTTCAAAGCAAACGTAATAAACGCAGTGCATTCCTTTGATCTCATATGTAAAGCTGAGATTGAATGATTAGGAAGCCTTGTTATAGACGCAGATTTAGACCAGCTTCATGTATAAAGGGAAAAAAAGAAAAGTAATGCCGACTGTCTGACATGCAGCTGAAAAAGCAGATTTTTTTTGTAAACAATGTGACTACCGGCAAATCTATTTCTGAAGATTTAAAAACAAATGTACCATACTCTTAAAAGTCATTAAGACATTCAATATAAATAAAAAAAATACTTTGAGATATTGTTCAAAGAACTGCATATATGTATTAGTTGCACAACAGAGAAAGTTGGACTGCGCAGTCCTGTGGAAAACACCCAGTGATTCAGTTGCTTGTAGAAGCACCTTTAGCATCAATAACCTGAAGTGAAGGTTTTCTGTATGACCTTATCGGTCTCTCACATCGTTATGGAAGACTTTTGGACCCTTCTTACAGCGTTGCTTTAGTTCATTGATGTTTGCAGACCTTTATTTAAACCCAGGTTTCAGTTAGTTTGAGGTGTGGACTTTGATTGGGCCATTGCTTACCTTTATTCTTTTCTTTCCCAGCCCTTTTGTTGTAGATTTGCTGCTGTGCTTGTGGCCATTGTCCTTTTGCATGATCTAATTTCAGTGAAACTTTACCTATTGGACAGATGGCTTCACATTTAACTGTAGATTACGTAACAGTTGGTATGAGGTGTTTTCTGTTGATATGCTGTATTTGCAAACCTTTTATAGAGGTGCTCACACTTCCTGAAGATCAGTTAATCAAGCGCATTTAATTAGCTTGCTGCTACCAACTGAAGCAGTAAAGGTGTACTTAGTTTTTCGCAGGACTGCACAGAATCCCGTGATAAACATCCTTTTTCACATGACCAGTCAATTCATAAATATCAGCGTACTTTCTATTGTAAGCTAAATACCCTGAAGTGTTAGAGAGAGAAACCCAACAGGGCAATGATCTGCTGTGAGCAGTTGTCCACAGTGAGGAGGGAGAACTCCCATTTAACAGCTTCTCCCAATTTGATTTCCGTTATGTAATCTCTCCTCACCGGTTTGCAGTGTTTTGTTTATCACTTCTTATGATTTTACTTTTTCCGTTACCTTCAGGCATTTGCTGTTTTCAGTCGTAATGTGGTGACATCCCCTCTTGTTTTATCTGTTTGAACATCTGTAATGAATTTTAAAAATTAATAACCTCCCCACATACTCTGTCACATTTATTTTCCCAGAATCCTCGGCGTGAAGTGGAGCGCATCATGAAGTACCTGGACTTGTCGGTCTCCGATGAGGTCATCAGCCAAATTGTGGAGCTCACCTCCTTTAAAAACATGAAGGAGAACCCGATGGCCAACTACTCCTGCGTTCCATCTCCGGTGTTTGACCAGTCCATCTCTCCTTTCATGAGAAAAGGTGCACTATTAAATTAAAGATATGCAGGAAAGTCAATCTCAGTCGCCAGTGAGTGCCTGACGTAGGGCAGTTAAAATGTCATGAACACCTATATTTGTCTCAGACACACAAATATCTTCATGTAATAATGTCACAAGGTTAAATCAACTTGTGAACAGTCTGAGCTCCTCAAAGGCAGCAATTATTGCTCTGCTACCTGTCCTTCAGTGCAGGGGCACCCCCTAGAGGTCCCTGGATTTTGAGCTCTCGCTTCTATTTTATTTATACATTACAACAACTTAACACTCAAATGAATAAGTCTGTTGGCAGATATTAACTAGAGTCGATTTAAAGTTTTGGAGGATTTTTAGTTCAAACAAGGCATCGTTAGCCTGGGCTTCTGCAACAATTATATGGTCAGTTTTTCCCCCTCACTTTTAACAAACCAGTCATTAAGTATTTAATCAGCACAATATAATTACATCTATAAACAAAGATACAGTTTTGGGAGTTTTAGCTCTGTACACATCACAGTGGATCTTAACTCAAACAGTCAAGATGTAACTGAAATGCAGACGAAATCCAGGTTTTTAAAAAAGTATGGCGCTAAATATTACAGCTAGTCATACAGATAACCTCACATTTTCACAGGCTTAAAATGAGTTTAACAAACGTACATGATTTTAAATAAAAGGATTGTTTGATAAGTTCTGAAATTTCATGGCCTCAAGAAACTGCTTGTCAATCAATCATCTAATGACTACATATAAAAATGGCTGAAAAACATCCGGAGCAGTTCAAGCTGGAATTCTGCACTTTGCAGTTTTTGATTTAAAATCCACAGTGATACAAAATGTGAACAGTGTTTACACGCATGTTGTATGTTACATGTTATAATTTAATAAATGTATTAGCGGTAAATGAGACACTGTGTGGGCATTACATATGACTGTTTTGGTAGAGGCTTTAGCATAAATTTTCCAACTTAACAAAATTGTCTTCCTTTTCATATGCAGGTGAAGTGGGTGACTGGAAAAACCATTTCACAGCTGAGCAATCAAAGCTGTTTGATGAAGACTATGAAAAGCAGATGAAGGACGTCGACATACCGTTCAGGACCCTCATCTAATGGATCCGGGGGTTTCTGGAATTCGCTGTGCAAACCAAAGACTGATGACTGTCGCTGAGCCACGCTTAAACAGCAGAAGCGGGAAAAAAAAACCCCGTCATGGGCTAAAAAAACCAAAATAGTTGCTATAAAATTAAAATGGTTTGACTCACATTTAATATGTATGGATGTTGAACACTGTAATCACTCATCCTCGTGGCGTTTCCAGAGGAGGTCATCTAAATTTACTCTCAATAAAAACATGCTCCACAATAAATTCACAAGTTTTTAAATCATCACTTTATTGCAGCTTATCAAGTAAACAATATATAAGACCAAAAGTGTTGTGACTGAGTAGACATGCCCATTTTATGTCACGAGACCTCCAACTGAGTCCGCTGACCGCATGGTCATAGAGAGCGCTGGCGGCTGAAAGCAAGTGGTTTTTCTGCCCATATGAAGTCATTTTAAACAACCCTACACCACACTGTACAGAGCCCAGCTAAAGCAGGGAGGCTGCACAAGACACGAGCAACGAAGACTAGAATCAAAGTAATGAGCTGGAAAGTCAGTCATATGAAAATGGACAGAGGACGCAAAAACACAACAGCTGAGAATATCCAAGATTAACAAAAAAATATAATCACCTTTAATACATACTTTACTTCTTAGAATAAAATCTTAAATATTACTGCTTTATCTGGTTAATCAGGATACTTCCCCTCATTTTAATTCAATCTCCTTCCTTATACAGAGACTATTTTTATTGCAGATTTTAAACAAATTTTATTGTTTGTTTTTTTCACAAGGTTTTCTTTTTCAGTCTTTTTCTTCTTTATGGCTCCCCTCTTTGGCTGTGATCTTTCTCTCTCCTCCGCTTCTTTCTCTTCAGCCCTGAAGATCCTCTTCTTCTACATCTCTATTTAACTTCTGTACCTGCTGCAGAGACCAGAGACACGTGATTTGGTAAACAAAGGAAAACTACGTGATTTCTCGTGTGATAAGAAGAATGACACTTTGATAGCGTCTCTCAAACTTAAAGTGACAGGGCTTCACAAAATTCAGTTTGTGTACAGCTCAATATGGCATGTAGAGGATCGAAGGACTTCACAAGCATAAAAACATATTAAAACTACAAAATACAAGCAATGCATCAGAAATGCATACATATAAACAGACACCTGCGTGCACACACACACACACACACACACACACACACACACACACACACACACACACACACAGTGCTTAAAAATTTATAAGACCACCAAGGTAAGGGTGGTCAGCTGCCCTAAATTAACTGTTTTGTTAGTTTACTAAAATATTTTTTAATATTTCTGGTCTGGTTAATCAGCCTTTATACACAAGCCCTTTAATCAAAATGATATTTTTGATGCTAAAAAAGAAATATTCTTGTCATTCGTGTATTTATAAATTTACTGTTTTACAAAATAATAAAGCACATTATTACTTTAAATGCCAGTTACTTACTGAGGACTTTACTTACTTTTTTGCCAGTA
>NW_024582892.1:345300-367773 GCF_018398535.1 Haplochromis burtoni | reverse complement strand
TGCCATATCGCGCCATCGGCCCCCCTGGCCAACACCAGTAGGTGGTAGGGTAAAGTGTCTTGGCCAAGGACACAATGACCAGGACGGAGAGCCCGGGGATCAAACCAGCGACCTTCCGGTTACAGAAGCACTTCCCAACCCCCTGAACTACAGTTACCCTCACTTAACTTTTGACTTCTCAGTCAGGTCTGGTGTGTTGGCTCAAATTAAAACATGAACTTGGTTAAGCCCCCGAAAGAAATGTAAAAACTTTACAGATTTGTAAGATATTTGTGTTTTCTTAAATTTCTTAAGCACTTTATCCATAAGCAATACATAAAATTAAATTCTGCACAAAATCCTGTCGAATATAAACAGAAATATGAAAACAAACAAACTTTGACACGACAGAAGTAGGAGGCCAACATGATACTTACAAAGACAAAATGCACATGCTCTATATTTACCAGACCACTAAATGTGGCTGAGCTCACTCGTAGGCTGTATAGCGATCTATTATTTAGTGGAAACATTAGCTAAATGTCTCATTAAAAAGGTGCATTTTAAGAACTGCTTGAAATTATTGTTAGACTTCATATTTGAAGGTAGGTTCCAGAGTTTGAGGGTTTAAACATAAAAAAGCTACATCCCCAATTTGTCTTCATAAGGAGAACAAAGAACAGTTTCACAGTATGACTTTCTTTCAGAAATATAAGCTAGTTTAAGAAGTTTAAGACAATTTAAGCCTTTATTTACAAGGGAGAGCATTTTAAATGTGGGGCTTACTTTATGAAAAAGTCGCTGTTATTATTTATAAGCTTCATATAAACATGTAATAAATTATTTTGGAGTTTATTGCAGCTCTAGAGGAAAAAACTACACATAATGCTAACAGTAAAAGAGATTAAGAGTAAAATCTGTTGACAAAGGGAACAATTAATACTCACACAGACTTTTTATCTGCTTACAGCTATATCATAAAGTGCTAAGAAAAAACATTTGTTTAATGTTTATATAATGATTATAAAAGGTAACCTTGGTGAGATACAAAGTGATCTACTCACCTGCTCACGGTGATCTCACGAAGAAAAAAACAAAAACCAATAAACAGAAACCTCAGATCAACACACTCGGGGGTCTCCCCATACAGAAGTCATGATACCCAATGTTTTTCAATTTGATTTTCAATGAATGAGTAGTGAGGAGACCCCGGAGGTCACAGTGAGTCTGATAACAGCTTGAACACATTGAAATAACAACAAATACACAAACAGACAAACAGTCTCTACACAGCGCTACACACTGCAGTGTGAGCCTTGGAATACCTTGGTTTAGTTACAGGTTAATGGTGATGGGTTGGCTGAATTTAAGCTGGAAATGGACAAAAACAAACGGGTTACGTGAGTTAATGATGAATGGAGAGAAGTGAAAACAGGCAGATTAAAAACACAGAATCAAACCTGATTGAATTAAAATGAAATTAGATAAAGGCTAGGTTAATTTTAATAAGTTAAAATATTAATAAATACTCTGAAATGATAATGGTAGTAATGCATGAATGATTAAGTAAAACTATTATCTGTTATCTTAGGAACTGGGACAGATCTCTGTTTATTTTTGTTCTTGTGGATTTATAAAAGTGCTGCTTACCTTCAACGTAGTTGCGGGCGAAGAACTTCAGCACCTCATCAATGGCAATGACGGGGAAGGAAAGTTTCAGGACCACCAGCCACTGCTCCACTGACAGATGGGTCAACTTGAAGATCATCTGGAGAGGAAAAGAATGGAAGTCAGATGAAGCTGAACCCCATGGAGGAAATCCACATAAACTAGAGCTTCTAAAACAAAAAAATTTTCAAACTGAACTTCTGACTCACAGGGAGAGGGTCAACATAGATGATCATGAAGTGCAGGGACATGGACAGGGTCATGGCAGAGAGCAGCCAGAAGTTGCTCCATGGGGGCATGCGCACCAGAGACTGATTCTCAGACAAGCTTGAAGAGGAAGAAGAGACGTGAGAGCAGAATATATCTGTTGCATGAAGAAACCTTTTTTTTACAAGCTACATCCTCCTCTATCACATTCAAAGAAGTACCTGTTAAGAGCATTGCACATCTCAATGGTGACCAGTACAGACAGGGCCATGGTCATGGGAGGAGCAGCCTCAAAGATTTCACATTCCAGGCCTTCAAAGTCCTCGTTCTCATCGTGGCACTGCATGAAGTGTGACTGCACGGATAGGAAGTAAGATCAGTAAATGTCTACATCTGTGTTTAGTGGAAAGCAACAGGAAACAGAGAAAAACACTCACCAGCTGATAGTAGGTGACCCCGGGGCCAGTGGGGTCATAGATGAACCACCAGGCAGCGCCAGCAACAGTGGCAGCACCGACATATCCTGTTAGTGTAGGTGGATTGTGTCAGTGTAGACAACTGTTGTACCTACTTTCAATCAAAATCCATCCAAACTCACCCAGTTCCACTTACCACCAATAGCCATGTATCTGAAGAACAGCCAGCCAGAGATCAGAGGCTCCTTGGGGGAGCGTGGGGGCTTGCCCATGATGTCCAGATCAGGTGGGTTGAAGCCCAGAGCAGTGGCGGGCAGACCATCCGTCACCAAGTTGACCCAGAGCAGCTGGACGGGGATCAGAGCTTCGGGCAGACCCAGAGCAGCGGTAAGGAAGATACTGAGGGAGGGTAATGGGACAGCTGAAGTTAAGCCAGAGACAAAAAGAAAGATGTGTAGCTGTACAGAGTGTGTGTCAAACAGGTCACTCACCAGACGACCTCACCGACGTTGGAGGAGATGAGGTAGCGGATGAACTGCTTCATGTTGTTGTAGATAGCTCTGCCCTCCTCAACAGCAGCCACAATGGAAGAGAAGTTGTCGTCAGCCAGGACCATCTCAGAGGCAGACTTGGCAACGGCAGTGCCAGAGCCCATGGCGATGCCGATCTCGGCCTTCTTCAGGGCAGGGGCATCGTTCACACCATCACCAGTCTGCGGTTGGAGGAGATGAAGTATGCATTAGACAAACCAAACCACCAGACAACACTTTAACACAACCTCTGTGTCGGTAACAGGTTTAGTTTGCATCCTGCACTGCTGGGCTCTTACCATGGCAGTGATGTCATCATAACCCTGGAGGAACTCAACGATCTTGGACTTGTGGGATGGCTCCACACGGGCAAAGCAGCAAGCCCTGCGCACAGCCTCGGACTGCTCGTGGAGAGGCAGATCATCAAACTCACGTCCGGTGTAGGCCCTGCCGGAGACATCCTCGTCCTCGCCGAAGATGCCAATGCGACGGCAGATAGCGATAGCAGTTCCCTTGTTGTCACCTGACACATGGAGAAGGAGAAAATGAGTGGAAACCTTGTAAAAAGGACAGTTTCCGGAGAATAAAAAAACTTTGTATGATTGTGTATTAGCAGAACAGAAAGATCAGATTTTCTGATGATAAGAATGGTATAATAAAAAAGCTCTCCATGACACTAACCAGTGATCATAATGACACGGATTCCAGCATCTCTGCACAGCTCAATTGAGCCAGTGACCTCCTTACGAGGGGGATCCAGCATACCCACACAGCCAACGAAGGTCAGGTCCATCTTAGGGGAGAAGGAAACAAATCAATCCAAGTTTTTACATGTTGTCATGGCTGTATCTCCAGGTTTCAGTTCAGTCAGGATGTCTAACCTCATAATCGGCAAACTTGGTGGAGTCCTCAAGGTTCATCTCCTCCAGCTTCAGTGGGGTGTCACGAGTGGCCAGGGCCAGGCAACGCAGGGTGTCACGGCCAGTACCCCAGTCCCTGATGACAGCCAGAATCTTCTCCTTGATGGCGTTGGTCAGAGGCACACGGGTGGTGCCGACACGCACATAGGCGCACCTGTCAATCACACCCTCAGGAGCACCCTAGGTACGAAGCAGGAAGATTGTAAAGGCGGCACAGAGACAAACAATTTCGGCCTGTTCTTTAATATTTATTCCATCTGCTACAATTTTTCTTTAAAGGAAAAATGCAAATACCAACAGAATTAATTTTTTAGGAACTTCTACACCAAAAAGCTGAAGATGTCAGCTTTAAGCTACTACATTTCAACTAGATCATTTTAACAGTGCAACTTGTAGTAGAACAAAAATGACTTATGAAAGATATGAGTGACTTTAAATCCAGAATTTTATTACATTTATCATCTTTAGTTGTATGTTGCGTGTTGACAGGCCAGCTTAGCTTTGTTGTAAAAACAGACATCGCAAGCAGGGAGTGAATCTACTAACAAACCTGGGGACACTGAATGCTCATAAGATAATTAGATGATTGCTATGTTGCATACAATAAAATCAGAAACTAAAGGTTTGAGACCATAACGTCATGAGAAAAGCGATTAATGGTGATGGATGATGTGCTTTCTCATAGACCTTTACACAGCTGGATCAGATGAGTCACCCCCTGCTGGCCATTAGAAAGATTGCAGTTTTCAGAACCCTAGTCCATCTTTTATCCCAAACACTATGACAACAGGTAAGAGTGAACTGACCTTAACAAACATCTTGGGACCACCATCACCTTTACCAGGAGTGCAGTAAACAGACATGGACTTCCTGTCACGGGAGAACTCCAGAGTGAAGTTCTTCTTCATGAGCTGCTTGATCACCTATTGATCGATATATATGTTTTTACTATAAAGCAATAAAAACTCTCAAGCGTAACTTCAGCTCACTACAATGGTTTTCATCAGCAAACGTAAATCGCCTTCATTGCTCCACAAATGAAACGAGCTGACTTACTGAGCAGCATGCGTTGGCTCTCTCAATTCTGGACAGGTTCTTCACGTTTGAGTTGAACACGTTCATCTTCTCAACCAGGCAGCACAGGGCGGTCTCAGTAGCCTCACCGACCTTCTCATAGATCTTCTTGGACTACAGAAAACAAGAAATGAAGGAGAGAATTTCTTTCTCTGCAGGTAGTAAAGTCGAATTGTGGCAAATAAAAAGTGTGGCTTTCCGATTTTACCTCGTTGTAGTCCAGAGAGGAGTCGTTGCACAGGGCGCAGATGGTAGCCAGCTCAACAAGACCGTCGTGTGAGCTGCAGTTGACCTTGGCACCACCCTGGGTACTGATAGGAGGAAATTGCAAACAAATTAGAGTTGGATTGTCTGAATTTGATTGGCTACACTGAACAACGATACATGGCAATAAAAGCCAACTTACACCTCGCCCTCTGGGGTATACTTGGAGCCAGAGATATCAAAGGCATCGAGGTCAACGTGGTCCCCATCAACAGTCTTGACAATAAACATCTGCAGGGGAGGAAACAAAGACAGTTTCTGCACATGAAGGAGAGTTCATGAAAGCTGTCTAAAGTACACTTTTCTTCATTGGTTAAAAACCCACCTTGGTCACACACATCTGGTTGGTGGTGAGGGTGCCAGTTTTGTCGGAGCAAATGACGGAGGTGCAGCCCAGGGTCTCCACAGAGGGCAGGCTTCTGACAATGGCATTCTTCTTGGCCATACGGCGAGTACCAAGGGCCAGACAGGTGGTAATGACAGCGGGCAGACCTGAGGGACATTAGTGAAAAACTGAGTGTGACAAACAAGCAGCGGAGTGGGAACATGTTGTTCTTTCACTGTGTTTTCTGTCCTCACCCTCAGGGATGGCAGCGACAGCCAGAGCAACAGCGATCTTGAAGTAGTAGACAGCACCACGGATCCATGAGCCTCCGTGGACGGGGTCATTGAAGTGGCCAATGTTGATGGCCCAGACAGCAACGCAGATCAGGGAGATGACCTTGGACAGCTGCTCGCCAAACTCGTCCAGCTTGGCCTGCAGAGGAGTCTTCTCCTGCTCGGTGGCAGCCATCTGGTCACGGATCTTGCCAATCTCAGTGGAGACTCCAGTGGCGACAGCCACACCAACGGCCTTGCCGGCAGCAATGTTGGTACCCTACAGAGAAAAAAAACGGGGAAGAGAAACCTGGTAAGGCTAAGGAAATGAAAGGACAGGTGAGAGAAATAATTATCATAGTAACAGGATATACTGACAGAGAAAAGCATGTTCTTCTTGTCCTGGTTGACAGCTCTGAGGTCAGGAACAGGGTCAGTGTGCTTGATCACACTGACAGACTCGCCTGAGAGTGAAATCAGAGAATTAACTCAAAACTGCCAACGGAGAAAGGACAGAAAAGGATGTAGTGGCTGATTTTCTTAAAAGCTTACCAGTAAGGATGGACTGGTCAACACGCAGGGTGGTGGACTTAATAGAAACAATCCTGATGTCAGCGGGGACTTTGTCACCAACTGTGCAAAGAAGAGAAGTTATCATTAACATTTAGTGAACTGTTAGAGAACACATAAATAACTTTCTTACTGACATTAGAAAGAAGTTAAAAACAACCATGGGGACTGTGTGTGAAAAACGTTTCCTACTTAATTATGTTGGCACCTCCATAACATCCAAATGACTGCAATAGTGCCAAATAGTTCAATTCAAGTCACTCATTTATTAAAACTGAATTCAATCAAAGTGAAATATAATACTACCACCGCTAATACTATGAATAGCTCCTAAAATAGGCACCAAATGCTCAGACAACTTGCTAAATTTCTATACTTAATCCACGGATTTCATAATAGTGCAGAGCTCTAAATGACACATGCTTTGACCAATCAGAGTGAAGCACACATGGTGAGGGGGGCAGGGCCACCAGCTAGAGTGGCAACAGGTGTGCACTGACAAATTAACAGGAGTGTCAACGGCAGCGAGGGAAGAGGCGGTGCGGCAGGTGCTCGTGGGGGTATTTATACTCATAATTTCGTTTTCCTACAGTCAGCATGTTTTCGCTGCGGTGTTACTCTGTCGTGCCTCATTCACGCCGCCTTAAAAAGACACAAGGCTCTGACATCAGCCTTCCTCGGGCACATCTATCCTGAACTTGTGTCTGCCTTTCACTCCCTGAATAGAAATGCAAGGAACTCAGTGGAAGCATCTTCACAGCTTCACTGTAATTAGACATCGAAGAGTATTTGATACAACAGGTTGTGAGTATTCCCCGGTTGAAAATATATACAGAGCCCCCCGACAGACCGTTTAAAAAAATAATTAACACAGACTCCCCATGTGGAAGCTCGACATCTCTTACCAGACACTTCCACAATGTCTCCAGGGACGATTTCCCTGGCCTTGATCCTCTGCACACTCTTTCTGTCAGAGCGGTAAACTTTGCCCATCTCGGGCTCGTACTCCTTGAGAGCCTCGATGGCGCTTTCAGCATTACGCTCCTGCGGCAAACACAGACACAAACTCTCATTAAGAGTTGAAAGAAGAAAACGGGATCTGCTTAAAAACAAATAAAAGTAAAATCTTTGTATCAAAGGATACAGAGACACCACACGGATGTCCACATGCCTGTTCATCCTCGTTTGAATGTAAACTATACTAATTTTGTCCTTGGTCTGGCACTGGGCATGTCCTCTAAGAGGCTTTGAGTCATTACCCACAGCAATTACACCCGTTACTGATGTCACATGAGTAGGTCACGTCTGTTATCTGATGTGGTCTGGTCCATATTAGGTTTCAGTAGAATTTTTATGGTGGGTTTTCTTTTTAGAGATTTATTTTTTTAAATTCAGTGTGGAAAGTAGTGCAAGAAAATAAACTCATTTAGGGAAATGTGAGCTGGGATGATCTTTGATTAGCGGGTTGCTAATGTCAGTTCTTTAGATGCGGAAAACAGAAGGGAAGGGAAGCAGCTGATTTCAACACTTGGCATGAACATGATGACAGCAATGTTCCCTCTCTGAGTGATGCCTGACAGCAGTGCCACACACTTATTGGCATGTATGAAGAAGAGCATGACTAAATGTCTGCAGTCCAAACAACGCCAGATATAACGTGTTAAATATTTTAAAAAGTCATACAGTAATAATATTATATAAATGTTTTCATACTTGCACATAAGATCGAGTGAGCGCTGATGTACATTTCAGATTTAAGAGCTTGAAAATGCGAATTGAGAAACCAACTCGGGCAGTAACTGGAACCTGTGTACTTTCTGTCATCAGTGTAATGGATACAGCTTATTGCTCAACGACCTGGGCCTCATTACTGACCTGCCACACGCCAACAACAGCGTTAGCGATGAGGATAAGAAGGATGACGAAGGGCTCCACGAAGGCAGTAACGGTCTCCTCACCTTCCTCGAACCAGGCCAGCACCTGTGGTGAGAGCATGGTTAGTGCGGTGGAGACAACAGTGACAATGGGCTATCCTGCTCCTGAGAACCAGCGGGCCGATATCTCTTAACAACAAAATGCTTTTCATTAATTTTTCTTTTAAGCTGAACTAAAAACCTCTAACAAGTATATAAGCTTGTACAAATGTGTTAGCGGTTGTAGAGATTGCCATGAAGGGGGGGTAGGTACTTATGGGACCTTTTTATATTTGTATGAATTCAGTGTTTTTATCTATATCAGTTACATGATTTAAAAAAAACATGTAAACAATTTTTAAAAAAAAGAAAGAAAAGCACAATAATTTTAAACATATACCTACGCAGACATTTTTTAGACCTTTTCATCATTTACATTTAGTCATATTTTGGTCTTTTCTTTTCCTGTACTAACGCTTTTATTTTGATAATAGTTGTGTAAAAATGATTTCAGATTAATCTCAGTGTCCTAATAGCTCTTCACTCCTTCTGACTTAAAAGTGTCTTTCTAAGGAGGCCCTTCGTTCCTTCTTCAGGCCTGACCTTTCCCGAAGGATTCAGTTTCTCTCCTCAGCTTGGGGCTTTCTTAAAATAAACCCTTACCCCTCTGCCCCCCTATACTTCCTCGAGCCCCCCATCTCTCACTGGCTCCTCAATATTCGCCTTCTAAGGCCATCGTGACAGCTGCCCGAAAGGGTGAAACTGGCTATAGCAATTAATACACCTCCTAGTAGACTTCGCAATTGGTCTCCCTCTTCTCAAGTTGTCGTCCTCAAAAATACATAGAGGGGCGGAGGGGATGGGAAGCTGTCTTGACAAAGTGGCCATAAAGTAGTGCAAGTAACTGCAGCATGCTTGCTTTAGTGGACTGGTTTGTGTGATGGACTAAACTAAATGCAATCACCTTTTAAGTTGACTCTTAAGAATGTGTGAGGGGCCGGAGATTACATCTAAACATGTGAAATGATTAGCTGGATGTTATCTTAAACCTGAAGAGTGTATTCTTGTTAGTAGTGCTATTAAACTTGGAACCTGTCCACAAGTGTCAGTGCCTTGCTTCATTTGTTGCTGCTGCTATTATGTCTACTACAAATACTCCTCCTGTCACTTAAGCTTAAAATGTAAATGACAGGAATAGCTTGTTTACTTACAAAGGAGATGCAAGCGGCCAGAAGCAGGATCCTGACAAGCAAGTCCTCAAACTGCTCAACGACCAGCTCCCAGATGCTCTTACCTGCAGGACAAGGACACAATCAGTGGATAATAACCACCTCATTAAGCGTGCATTAGAGTGTATTTGTGTGGTACAAGTTTGCACACTATGGTTTGGATTTGTGATTGACCAACAATCTTCAGTGGCAAGTGTGATGCAATTATCTTGTGGTGATTAAATTACACAATCAAAATGCTGCCTGCTTGTTTTGACTGAAGACCTTTTGAGGATGAGCGTGACTTCAGTGAAGTCACGCCAGTCATTCTCTCTGGGTGATATCAGGTGTCTGGAAGCTCTTGTTCACATTTAAACATGCAGTAAATGTGTTGAAGGAACACTTACCCTCCTCAGCGGGCAGCTCTGGAGTTGCACACCAAAGTGAAGGAGGTGGAGACAGAAGGAGAGCGGGGCGAAAAGACAGTCAGTTAAAGTGTCTCACGATCGTTATTAAACATTATCAGCAACACTATGATGGAATTATACAATAAATGCGCCCTCTAGTTTATAAAAACATCCACCTTTTCAAAATCCTCTGTGTGCTTCACACTTAATAACTTAAGCTCTACAACTCAGTGGCTTAATTAAAAACACATTGTGTTGCTTAATTATTTCAGGAGGACCCAGCCTACTTTGATTTGCAGTCAAAGCCTGCAAAACCTCTGTGAAAGCTCGATTGTTTTCACAAAAATTCTATTAATAAAATTGTAATGACTGCTTACTAAGTGTTGTAAAGCAACGTCACAGTGAGTGCAGGAACATGACTGCTAAAATAACTGTAATACATTATTAAGCAACTCTTGCCATGGAATTTGCCTTCCTTGTAGTTATTGATTAGCAATCATATTCCCGATCACTTAGTCGTAAGCCGTCTGAGGACCTCCCCATTTGATCCGGCCTAAAATTATCCACACCTCTTGCTATTGCCCACACCATATATCACCCAGGAAGCTTCCTGAACCATCACCTGTCTCTCTCGCTCTCCAGTCATCTTCTCTGGCTATCTTTAAATAGCTCTTCAAAGCTCTCAAAGTCTCTGCTTCTCAATGTCTCTGCATTTTTATCAGCTGCTGCGACTGCACTCTAAAAAAGCTTTAACCCAGCCCTGCTAACTACAAGCAAGGCAAGAAACTCCACTGGTGTTGACTAAGGAAGACTTCCAGAACTTATCTTAGCAAAAGCTGTGATGCTTTGTGGAATATTCTGAATGCAAACACTGAGATGTTTCATTGACAGTTACTACGTGGGGTTTTCTTCCTTCAGTAGGCTTCCCACCCATCCCCGATGCCCGAACTCTCACCATTGAAGCCATATTTGTCCAGGTTCTTCTTGAACTGGTCAGGAGTGAGACCAGTGTTCTCGTTCACCGAGAAGTAGGCCAGGCATTCTACCGAGGTCTTCGCGTGTGCGTTCTCCATCTTCTCTGGATAGACAAGGGATTGGCCGACTAACCGTGTCTAGCCCCGCTCTTTGACTTCTTTGTTGTTCTCTGCTGTTTTCACCCTTGTTCCACCACCCTCACCTAGACGTGTGGCACCCTCCAATTCAGGAGTGCTGGACTGACAGAAAGAGCGAATAAGTGCATGTATGTTCAGGGATTTATATGACTACAAGGCCGGTGATTGGTCGGGACCCAGTTATTACACGCCTCCAAATTCCAGCGTGTGTGCTCATGGTAAGGGGTGTGAGGGTGGAGCTCGGGGTGGAGCAATGGGGAGGTGAGATGGTGGACTTGGACAGAAACTCGGGAAAAGGCTTGGGTCTGGAAAGGAGGCAGTGCAAGAGAGAGAGAGACGGTGCAGGGGCTTGCGGGGGAGTGGGGGTGAGGGTGGAGGCGATTTGTACCATGGATGAAAATGAGATCTGTTTTTGGAACATGCATGGTCAGTGGAATAAGACGAAGGGAGAAGGTGAGAGAGCGAGACAGCAGATCATCCAGAGGGGTGCAGGGGGGGGGGCGTGCACATTGAGTGACGGCTCAACTGGTTTTTGCTGAGGAAGGTGGACGAGCCAGAGACACACAGGCTGAGACATTGAAGAAGAGAGATGGTAGACAAATAATTTAGTACAAAGATTAGCTTGCATTTCTACCAACAGAATAAAAGTCCGACAAGTTGGCACATTTACGCTTCACAGTTCCACCGGGCGAGCTCCGTACACCAGAGCTGCATCATCTGCTGTCACCAACATGTGCACAAGCATGTGAAATAACACAGACACAGAGCCTGATGATCGACCTGGTTGAGTAAGACATGGGAACGATAGTGGAATGAAGAAAGTGAGCGTGTAGTAGAGGAATGGGCGCTGAATGCCAAGAGGACGGCCAGTGTGTCATACTATCCCGCCACAGAGGAGAAGCCCCGGCTGCAGATACAGGAGGATCGAGTTTTATTTTCTCTTTTTTTATGAGCAATGGTTGGCAGCAGGTTGATACGGCACAGCTTAAGTAGATGTGTGGCTGATGATCCCACCACAACTGTTATTTAGTGAGTCACAATGGCCTCTTGTGGTGGAAGCAGAGCATCAAGTTATTTACAGCTAATATGCTCCTTTTTCCCACCTCATGGTTGAGGCAGATCAGCTCATACATTTTTAAGCCATAAATCTGCAGGTTAAATGAGGATGTGTATATATTTCTTTTATTATTTGTTTGCCTGCCTCTGAAAACAGCACGTCACTACGTCTTTATATAATGAAAACCTTTTCCATAAATCTGAGTGTTACGATGCTGAGCACGGATCTATTGATTTACTGTTTGTTATAACAGCAGTAAAGATGCCGCGGGGCGGTGTGGAGTCCTCTGTGGACAGGAATCTGTGCTGCTATTCATAATCAATAAAATGACAGGTGCTGGAGTGCGAGCAGCAGTAATCATTGCTCAACATGTTTAACAGCTACTGCAGAACTGCTTTAGAGTAAACAAAAATAACCAAAAGATTTTTGTTTTGTTTGATATTTTAAAAGATGTTCATGAGTTGTGCATATGATTTCTTTATCGCTATGCAAAGACACAAATTGACTCCTGTATTTGTGCGTGCATTTTGCTACCTCAGTTAGAAAACACACAAAACATCATCGCTGATTTACATTTAAATAAAACAGAATCCAATCATTTGCGAATCTTATAAACCCACATTTCATTCGCACTAAAACATAGAAAAGATTTCAAATGTTTAAACTGAGACGATGTATTATTTCATGAAAAATATTAGCTCAACACATCTCAAAAAAGTTGGGACACAGCCATGTTTAGCACTGCGTAGCGTCCCAGCCACTTTAACAACAGTCTGCAAACATCTGGGAGCTGAGGAGAGAAGTTGGTGGACTTTTGGGAGAGAAGTGTTGTCTCATTCTTGATGATAGTGCAACCAACCGCGGTACCTGTCCGTAAGCCGTTTGGTAGCGGGCTGTGAGAGTTGAGGCTAGGGTGTGAAATTTATGGTTTTCAGGGTTTTTATCGTTAACTCGGTTTTCTGGGTGTTTTGCTGTGTGTTTTGAAGAAATCTTCCTTTTTTTGGTACTGGTTTTATTTTGTTGTATTTATCCACGACACCTTAAAGGCCAGTCCGTGACAATATTTTCGGACATAAATTGGTCCGTGGTGCAAAAAAGGTTGGGGAACGCTGTGATAATGGAATTTAGCTGCTCAACAGTCCTGGGTCTTCTGTCTTTCATCGTCGACTTGTTGAAGTACATAAGGCATTCCCCGAAATAAGATGGGAGCATATGTTGCTCTGATACCAGTTATAGACTTTCCAGATGTGCTAGCTGCACGTTCCATAGACACCAATGCACCTCATACCTCATACCATCAGAGGTTTTGAACTGAGTGCTGATTAAAAGCTGGAAAGGCCTGGAAATCACGGGCATCCAAATTTCATCTTCTGCCATCTTTGTTGCACACAGACATTTCTTCCACAGTGATATTATGTTCAGTAGATGGTAAAATATTCAAGCATTCAAGGCTATTTTACTTTGATGAACATTATTCTGAAATTATTCCACCATTTTTAGACAGTGTTTTGCATATTGGTGAACTTTTCCAGTAAGTTTGCTGCCCCTGTCCCGACTTTTAGGAGACAATAATAAAACGTCTCAGTTTAAAGTTTCATACGTTTTCTATGTTCTACTGTGAATTAAATGTGCGTTTAAGATATCTGCAAATTATTGGATTCTATTTTTATTTCCAGATCACACAGTGTCCCAAGTTTCTGGAGCTGGGATTATATATAAATCCCTTTATATAAATATAATACAGTTTTATACATTTTATAATTAAATGTCAGTAAAACTTCCTGTTTGTGTATGACATAATCACAAGGTCATATGTACTGTCTTCAGCATTAACCCCTTTTATTGGACAACATTAGCTTCTGTTGCTGCTTCACAGACAACCTGTGAAATTGGAATCCATGTTTCCCATCAGCTTCTGGTGGCCACCTGCCACGTGGACTTCTTATATGCTGCCCAGAGTGCACATAATTAAAATGATAATAATATTTATTTTCTAAAGTGTGATGATAAATATGAGAACTTATGTTTAGACATGTAGAAAAATCCAATGAGAAGAAGGAAAGTCTTACCAATGAAGTTAAACTAACTAACAGAGGGATTATTTTCATGTCATATTACATTTTGTTTTGCTTCTGGACATATTCAAAGACATTGTATTTGCTCGGATCTGCCAGCGTCTTATATCCGCTTCAGCAAGTCGTTCACTGAGCCTCAGCTGTCATATTCTCATCGTGACCTCTGAGATTTCGGGGTTGCGATAGGGGTCGGCCTGTCAGTGTCTCCCTCAGGCAGAGCAGTGACATTTAACTCAATATCCCAGAAGGATAAGGTTTCTCCTTTGCTCCCTTCCATCTTCCGCCTCTGTCCACGACTGCGTGTGCACGGACTACTACAGCGTAAACCCTGAAAGCTAGGACACCCATCACCTCAGACTCCCACTGTGGCGCTCGCACGCCACGCCCATGTGCCAGGCTGAGGGATCACCATGTGCTAGGCTTAAACCATCAAGCCCCCGCCTCTGACCTCCTCCACTTGTGAACTCTATACATGTTCCCAGATCTGTAGTGTTAAGCACCGGGGTGGTGCAGCTGGCCATCTTATGCAACTAGGTCTGTCTCTGCTGACTTGCACGCCACAAGCAAAGGGAAAGGGACAAGGTGATGTTTGTCACCTAAAGATATGGAGCCAGGAGACACCGACATGCTTCCTAAAGAAGGTTACTGCCATTAACACGACATTCTGTGGAGTGCACACTGTATGCTGATAAATATCATGCATCTGGGAGACATAACGAAGTGAACCAAACATTTTCACAGACGTCATAACAATCCTTTAATGACTGACTGGAAAGGCAGGGTAATATCAATGAGATTTTTTTTTTATATAACTTACTATAGTGTACCCTGAAGTTCTTTGGACAACTTAAACTGTTAGCAGTCGGACGTACCGCCCACGGGACATTGGATGGTTTAGGGGACTAATAGGACTGCTAAGGGGTTAAAATGTAATAGTACGGGGCATGTGTGGTATTGACAGCATGGACATAATTAGTGCTGAGCAATAAGACTCTTGATAAAAGAGCTACAGCGTGGGTGTTAGGTGGATACTTGTTACAGCATTAGCTAATAGTAATAATAGAAGTGGCAGCTGAGTCTCTGAATCCGGAATTCCTCTTGGGATATAAATAGAGCAGGTGACACTGTGCTGCTGAGCATGGCACCACTACAGCTTTGCTGCTTTTTCATTTCAGAACACCGGATCTTCGATTTGGGCTTGTTAATCAAATTTTTGGCAGGAGAAAAACATGAAAAATGGGAGTGTGGGGACACACTTCGACTCTGCAGTGTGATCAGTATCTATGAGGTAAACTGGGCCAAAGAGTTCCCGGTTGTTCGCACCATTCCACACACTTAAGGCTGTACTATATAAGCCACAGGGGAGCTAACAGGAAAGTGAGCCTGTTGATCAAAAGTGGCTTTCATTTTACTGGAGTCACGTACATGGCTGGTGATGCATTTTTAGAAGCCAAATGGCCCAATTTTACTGGGACATTTAGGAGTACCCAGCACATGACCCCATCAGTTTTGCAGATTTAACTTGATAATGATATAGAATGGGTTTAAGTGCGATCCACTGTTTATCCTCGGGTAAGAATCTTGTCACGCTTCTCTGTGTTAGATCATATACAGCATGAATGCAAAGCTTTAAACTACACTGGTTTAATAGGAGAATACTTCATTTCCTCTTAATTTGAAACAATAGAGGAGAAAACAAGTTAATGTTAATTTTATACAAGCCAGAATCCACCGTACAGCTTTCAATACTTTTTCAAGCTCTTCATTCTGTTTTTAGTGGTGACTCAAAAAAAAAACGGAGCTGCAGATCTGCACTTCTACAACTACTATTACGGATTCACATTTCAAAGTAATCATATGTAACTCGTACTCAATCTCGGTGCAGCGTTTCAATTGGACCACTGTCTGAAAGAAGCTGCTTCAGCTTCCTTTCCTTTTAGCCAGATTGCTTCTGATTGGCTGCCCCAGGCAAACAAGTTTAAGCTGCAGGTGGGCGGGGCTTCTGTTTTACCAGCCAGAGCTTTGCGCTTGAGATGTTCATACTATGCATATGTCCCCTCTCTCTCTGTCCTCGTAATGAGCACTGAGCTTCTGGCTCACTTGCATATATGCCGACTCATTAATCAAAATAACATTTTTATTGCTAAAATATAATTAATGTCGTTATTCATCAATTTTCAGATTTACTGTTTTACCAATAAAAATGAAGAAGAAGAAAATAGTAAAGCATGTCATGTTAACTGCAATCCTTGTATAATTCCCGACTTAAATTTGGGTTAAACAAACGTGAATTCAGTAAATTTTTTTATTCACAGATTTTTGTGTTGTTAAGCACATTATAACAACAACTAAGAGGGAAAAAACGGTAACGTCCCCTTTAAAAAATATTATTTTGGGGGTTTAAAACAGTGGCACTTTTTCAATGTAAGTGAAGACCACTATCAATTTAAGGAAGCATAATTTGTAAGTTATACAGGCATACTTTTATAAATGGCAGTTCCTTTTCATTTTCATAACAGTTTAAACAGAGTTTTACTGCTGTCTCGTAAACAAAATCCTTCTGGAGTTTTATAGTAGGACCCATAAATTAAACAGGTTAGTATTCCAGGCCAGCATAGCTGCATGAATGAGTATGTACAGTATTTGATATCATCTGAAAGATGAACTCTTAAAATCCATAACACCTTCAACATCTCGTCTATTTTGAGGAGGGGACTCTTATCTCACCAAGACACTATTTTTGAGTTAACTGCTGTAGCCAAAAAGAAAAAGGGTCCTTACCTATAATGTACGAGTATTTTTTAGCTTTTTTTATTTATTTATTTATTTTAACCAACACGCATCAGGAACAAGGTCACATTCTGTTCTCAAGGCTCATTGACCAACAGAGAACTCGGAAACATAATCTTACACAAGCAAAGTAGTTAGAACCTGAGACCACACAGCTACTGACAGATTAGGACGATTAGGGGTGACCTTAAATCTCCATCATCCTGCTATAAATGTACGGACGATTGTCCTGAAGAATTTCTACAGGCGGAGAACTTGATAAACTTAAGATATATATTTCAGCCCTATGCACATCCTTTAGTCTCAATCTTAAAATGTTCAACTCTCTTTAAATACAAAAAATATATAAATGTATTCCTTTTATAGTCTAAATTCTTAAGCAATGTTTGGAAATAATTCACTGAATTGTTCTGTTTCTGTTACGAAAAAGATTAAGTATGTAACAAAATAACAGGATGTCAATTGAAACTAAAAAGGTTCTTTCTTTCAAGCCCAGACCGAACCCCCTCACACTTGCCCTTTGCCCCTAAGCTCACTTGCGACGTACGAAGAAGGCAAAATGGACAGAGCGTCTTGGAGAAGGGTGCTGATGACAGGAAGACGAATGAATGCAAAAAGATCCTGAGAAATGCCCAAGTAAGAAACAAGATCCTTTTTTGATAAATATAGAATGAGGTCTGACAACGGAGATACGGTTTAACACAGCCTCTGTCCTGAGACACAGGGTACATATTACTGTTATTAAAAAATGATTTAATGGTTACCACATTTAGAACACAATACCCCTACTACAGAAACTGCAAACCACCACAGCTTCCTTCTATGAGGAGCACTGAACTAAACCAGGAATGAGCTGCCCTTTGTTGAAATGCAAAGCATTTTTTTAACCACTCAGTAATATGTCTTTGTGTGTCTAGGTGGCTGTGTCTGCTCTCAGAGGAACTTAACACTGCCTCCCTGTGGGTAACAGCTGATATGTCCAGACAAATGCACAGGAAAATGAGTGATAGCAGCAATTTGTGCACCAGAACATGACACCGCATTATTTTTGAAAGCAAAAGTGGGAATATTGGGCCACTATACTACTATCCTTTGTGTATGACTTAGTTTTTTGTTGTAATAAGTTACTTTCCCAATATAAATAAAAAATATTACCATGAAAGTATAAACTAACGCAGAACTATAAGCTGGTTTTACAACTACTGCAGGAATTTGTTTTAGGAAGCTGGGCAATATTTTTTTTACTATTTCTTAAAGTTATCACCAATTCTCTGGGATTAAAGCTGGGCATAATGTTTTCAGGACAGTTGAACAAACAAATTCATACTAACCTGTCAGAATATTGAAAGTCAAGCGATTCGAGAAAAACCTTAAAAAAAGAATCCAAGTGGCAGGAGACTTTCACAGGTCCTTTTAAAGAAGATTAGGTGAATAGGATAAAGACGGTTAAGAATCAATGTAGAATGCAATGTCTAAGCAGGAGAGTGACGTTTGAAGCCTTTTGATTTTTGTCTAATGGTACATTCTATTCTTGTCTGATGGGAGAGGATTCGAACAGAGATGGAATAACTAGCTTTTTTCTGTCTATCACAGCTTATATAAATGTAAAAAAATGGATAGATACATTTTTGCAACCTAACTTAATATTTCTGCATTGTGACTACGTGTATAAGCAAGCTAAATTTAACACTTTTAAGACTAATTCAAACTGGGTTAAGATTTGTAAGTAAATTTCTTGATAGAAGCTTGAATTCACTGCTCCCTCAGTGAGAGAAAACATCTCGTCCTGAGGTAGCAAACCGGCACCAAAGCACGAGGTTATCATTTTTTTCCCCCGGTAATCACAGATCTTTACCAGGAAGTCGAACTTTTGTGTCATTTATTCACAGAACATTTTCCCATATTTGTTTTGCCACATCCAAGTGGCCTTTTGCTGCAGGTGTTTTGTTATTTCGGTTCAGGATTACATGCTGGTATCTGCCTCGTATCATTTTTACATGATGCCTTCTCCCAGAGAGATAATTGCTAATTTTGTAGACATAAAACAAATCTTTTTAGTCTTCTTTTTAGGTTCTGTAATTTTGTAGTGAAGCACTTTGTGATATTTATTTTAAAAAGGTATCATACAAATACAATTTTACTTTTGTCACATGGGTGTTTAAAACATTTCTGCAGTATCTTCTAGCTTTACACACCTCTGTCATGATTAGTTGTAAGCTCGTGTAAAAACATTTGTGATACAGACAAACAACCTCTCATGCAATACTAGAAGACCACGAGACTTTGTACACCTTTATTTACATAAAGAGTGACCTTTATGACCCACGCCTCTAATCTCATCTCCTTAATAGTTTTTGGAGAAGTAAATAGCACTGTGAGTGATTATTGAGCATATTCAGTAAAGATACGGGCAGACAACTGTGGAGCCTTATTAGTTTGGTGAGACTGTGTTTATCTTTAATTCTATGAGAGATTAATGCACAAATCCTGGAAACTCACAGTTTTCTTGTACATAATGTACAATGTTTAATGCTCATTGTTTAATCGGGCAGTGTTTATTCACTGTAACTTCAACAGTAATTACAAAAAACAGGACAAAAAAGGTGTCTGATCTTCAATAATTTTCAGTGAATAATACAGTTTTTGTCAGTTTCTGCCCTCACTTCAGACGACAAAGGCGCTACCAAGATTCTCAAAAAGAAACTAGAGTTTAGCCTGTTAATGTTAAAACACCTGCAGCTTTTGTAAAATTATCACAGGATTTTAAAAAAGAGCTCTCTACTATTCAGACTTAGATACTTTAAGATAATCCCGTACTACGACCACTGAGTGAATATCAGTTTAAAGCCTGGTAATTTCATGTAGTCCACTTGGCTTCTCTTGGCCAGATATCCCTAAAACAAAATCATACATCAAGCACTAGAAAATTGTGCAGTAAAACAGTTTTCTGAGGTGTTAGGAGCGGTGTGGGTTTTCCATCCAGATGGCAGATTAGTGGCCAGACTTTTTCATGAAAACAGGAATAGCAGTGTATGTTTTTTTTTAACTAATGCACTTCAAGAAATTGATTTTATTAAATATTACTTGCCATCACAAGAGAAAATGGCATTGATAAACAGAGATGATATACTTTCCCCCCTTTTTTCTAGGTTTTTTGTGTTTTTTAGCTCTAGGAAATGTTACAATTAAAGTGAATAGTGCAATATTGCACTCATATTGACAGTAGCTGATCTCAGAATAGCAACATAAGAGATTACACAGTAACACAGCATCTGACAAAGAGACACTGACGTGTAATTTAATCTGCATTTAGCTTATTTTGTCTTATTTGTGTTTTTTTCTTTAACGGTATTTCTATTTTCTGTGGTAAAATTATGCTGACTGTCTGCTGCTGAGTTCATCAAAGCAAAACAAATTGTGTTAACTTTAAGCTAGGTAGTACAGATTAGTTAGTACTTACCCCAAAAAGTTGATTCTGTTCATCTGGACGTGTTTCCAGTGGGAGAAACGTTTCGTCACTCATCCATGTGACTTCTTCAGCTGACTGCAGGTTTCCCTAATCTTATAAACAGTACCTTTGCACAATAACTGAAACCAGCCCACTAGCTAGTATTTACCTCGCTCACCTGATTGATTACTTAATAGAAAAAGCTGTGAGTAACTTCTTTACAACAGTTAACATTTATTTACACATTAAAATTATTTACAGTTAAAAACAAGTTGGGGAAAAAGCGACACAAACCCTCTAAATTAACTAAATTGGAAGTATTTGTAAGGATGGACGAGATGAGCGTCACAGAGTAGAGCATGCGCACAACGGTGATACGTTAATAGTAATCCACATACAGATTACATTTGGTCTGGGAGCTCTTTGATTTGGCAAAGAAATGATTAAGGAGGGTTTACTGCTTCACTATGTTTACTTATGTTTAAAAATGCTGAAATTTCTACCCTAAAAGATGTTCATATAGATATGAAGATATAGATACTTTTAAGTATACGCAACTAACTTTAAATAATGTAATAGTGCCTCTCACACAAACATATCTATGCTACATACTCACTTCCCTTTAAGTAATGGTATCACTTAAACTACTCAGCTGGAATATAATATTTGTGGTATGGGAAATCAGGCAAAAAGCATTCAAATAATGGACTACCTCAGCAGACTTCAAGCAGACATGTGTTTATGACAAGAAACCCATTTAACTGGTGTGAAAATCACAACACTGAAGTCACCTCGGGTTTCCCATGTATCTTTGTCAACTATAACTCCAGGAAAACAAGAACTGCTGTCCTCGTTCATAATACAATTACAGTCACTCACAACAGTACAATCGCGGACACAGATGGATGTTTTGTAATGTCAATACTTATTCCCCCCTGACAATAGTGAATTTCACATAAATTCTTCTCTATACTTAATAACCTACCTGGCTCAGAACACATAATAGGAGGTTACTTTAATGCTGTGCTCATAAATATGGACATTAAGATTATAAGCAAAACTCTAAACAAAAAATAAGTGACTGTACCTGGCAAATGTACAACATAAGAAAAAAAAGTATTGTACAGTTGATAAAAATAGCCTAACCAGATTCAAAGAAATGTGCAACTGAGTAGGTTGATTTTTTTTTTTAAATGTACCAAAAGTGCTGCATACTTATGCTTTAAAAACAACCACAGACTATTTACAGAAAATGACAAAAGTGTACCAATAACAGCAGGGATTTAAACAATTTATTGTGGAGCAGTGAAGGTTAAAGTCTAAAGTGTAACAGCTGCTGGGAGGAAGGACCTGCGATAACACTCCTTTGTGCACCTAGGACGCAACAGTCTGTCATTAAAGGAGCTCTGCAGTTCTGCAACAGCTTCATGCATTTGGTGGGAGACATTGTCCAAAAATTGTGTTATTTTTGCCAAAGTTCTTCTATTTCCTACCACCTGCACTGGGTCGAGGGGGCAACCTAGAACAGAGCTGTTCTTCCTGACGTCCAAACGCTTCTAAACTGCTGTAGATAAGCGTCTGTTCTAACAGACAACTTGGAAAGCAAGCTAATAAATGTGTTGGAGGAGAATGGGTAGGATACACACCTTTGGCAGGTCTTCATTATAAACCACGCTTAGTAAATTAATACAGATTAAACAGTCATTAACCAATGGCCACCTGATAAATACGCTCTCTCTTTAGGGTATGGGGGTTATTTTGTGTTGTTTGGCGATGCTATGTTCTGGAGAGCTCTCTCCGATCAGGTCAGGGAGCGATTCAGAACCTGAGAAGTCAAAATAATAACCTGCTATACCAAGAATCATCCATACTCTCATTAGATATGCTTGATTACTCTTCCCCCCTTTCATTTATCAATTTTTAGATGCGTGTGTATATATATATATATTATATAGTCATTTTCTTATGTGCATCTATATTTGCTATAATTGTATCACTGTAAGTGTGTTGATATTGCTGCTGTTGTCACCTATTTTATCTTTCACCCGATCCATGACGGATTTGGTTAGAAACACTTCCCACGTGGAGGTTCCCTGCACATTATCCGCACTCCACTCGCCCCGTGTTTCGATTATTGTATCGTCTGTGTTTGTAAGTTGACCATGTCCTTGTCCTGGATCTGTCTCCAAGTTGCTGTCTTGTTTTGTTCGTAAATAAAATATTAAAAAAAAAAAAAAA
>NW_024582892.1:333156-345280 GCF_018398535.1 Haplochromis burtoni | reverse complement strand
TTAAAAAAAAAAAAAAAAAGATATTCCGCCGGTGTAGATGAAGTATAATAAAGACTAAAGAATCAACCTTTAGAACAGGTAAATGGAAGAAAATTTAAAGTCTAACAAATATTTTCATATCCATTAACATAGTTTATCTTGTCTTTTGTATCTCATGCCCTTTACCCTATTACCTTGTGCCCTCTCTTATTCCCAGTTTGATAGCTATTGCTGGTAATATTTAAATACTTTCACCCTCTGCTGCCTTTACTCTTTAACAACACTTCACATATCTGTTTCAAATTAAAAGCCCTCCAGAATTTCAGTGCACAGAAACCTCTTTTTGGAAAAGACTTTTATTGTGAAACATTTACAGGAACATGTTTAAAAAAACAAAACGTGCAACTTTTCTGTGATGAAATGCATTGTCTAAGATAATCTCCGGGTACAAGTATCTCCCTCTGCCAACCAGTTAGCCCATTACACCAGAGAATAAATAGAATATGACCAGAAAGAAATGAGACTGACAGATGAGTTTATAATCTGTTCATTCTTAATAAAAGGAAAATTCTAATAAGATTTGTCTATACATGCATTTATCATGTTTGAAATTAAAAGTCACCTCCCAATTCATTTAGAGCCTTTAAAATAACCGCCCAAGCAACTAAGAGTACTATTGTATACCGAAGCAGATACAGAAAAACGACTGAGAGACAGTACAGCTCAGATTCTCGCTTTATTGGTCAACTTGATGAAAGACTACAAAACGAATTCACAAAAAATCTTTCAAGTAATCAAATCTGTACAAACCTAAACTGGACTGTTTTTTTATTTGTCGTTGTTTTTTTGTGGGGTTTTTTTTTTTCCTTCTTTTTTTCCTTTCTTTTTTTTTTTAAAACAGTTCTGGCTCATATGAATCTGACGAGTCATATGCACGTGTGTGGGCATGTGTGCAAATGTGCGCTCGCTCTGATAAGGTGACAAACTCCTCCCTGTTCAAGCATATTGTGATCATACTCCAACAGGCAAGACACAGCATGCACACACACGCACACACCTGTGTTTTTGATTTTACAGTACAGAGGACAGGGGAAAAAAATAATAATAATATATATTTAAAAAAAAAAAATCCCCCTTCCACAAGTATGTACGTACACACCATCTGCTAACAAGAGCTTGCTGCCAAATTCATTACATCAGCAATCTCCCACCTTCTCCCAAACCCTGTCATTTCAGTCAAGTTACTGTACAGACAATGTGGTTTCAGCCTTTCAGTGGGAAGAGTGGTCAGAGAAAGGGGGGGGGGAGAGCAGGGATTATAAATCTCTAATATTCTCACACAGAATATACACGTGCACACATGATTTTAATGCTCACCTGCAGACGTTTGTAAGCCTGCACACGCGCACACTCACTCAGACCATCTGTAACATTAAATGTTTTAAGAAGTACAGATAAAAAAGGAAATAAAAGCCCTGGGTATAGGTTTGATTTCTGGCTGTTTGGTGAAAGAAAGGAGAAGAAGAGGTAGAGAGGGCAGGACAAGGGTCAAGGGCAAACTACTGGTGTCATTTCTTAGCTTTCCTAGGTGGAGTGACTGGGCGACCGGAGCCCATGCCCCCGCCCCCACCATAGAACAGCTTCTTATCTGCAGGTTTGAGGATCTGCACAAGGAAAATAAAGCAGAAGAAAAACCATGAGTTAAAAATGACAACAACCTTTAAGATTAGCAAGTTCAATCAGTGATCAGTTTCTAGTTTACCTGGAATGAACACATGAGGGTCTCATCTACACTCATCATAGCGCCGGCATTGTCGAACTCCCCGCAGTAGTTTGGGGCGGAGAACAGAGTCACAAGCTGCCTCTTTGCAAAGAATTCATATCCGTCCTCAACCACCTGAAAAACAAACAGGTTAGCAAACTCTCACACAGGATCAAGCACACAGCAGAACAATAGACTCTGCTACGGATGATAACACATGACATTATAAATGCCCCGTTACTAGCACAGCTTGACAAATAAGAAAATTACGCTAACACATCTAACTGCTGAACACAAACTAAGCGATAACTGCAGCCATGTAAGGCCAGCGTCAGTACTGATGGAAACTACTCTAAATATCAACACATTAAAGATATTTTTAAGACTAAAATCAAAATTTAGCTGCTGAAGCTGGCCTGAAATCCAATTGTGCTTAAATGGTTAAAAGGTTTTTAGCTGCTGTGTCACTGCCACTATCTAAACACTTCCCCCTGCAGCACTTCCACATGACATTTCTTAAAATACACAACAGCATCTGTAAAATTATTGTTTGATAAATGTTGCAGCCTTCTTGTAGCTTCAAGGAAGAGCCGCTTCAATGCTAATAGCTCCTTTACCCACATGACACACACGCCACGTGCACCTCGCCAGATCAAAACAATACCTGGTACCCTGCTGCAACTTCTAATAAAGACCAGACGACCCTCCAGCATCTTTAAAGGCAACCAGGGGTGGAAAAAAAAAATCCCCAATCAACTCCAAGCAGTTAAACACTTAACTATGAGGCTCAACCAAATCCTGTAAGTTATCAAACCCTTTCACTTGTGTTACTCATTTTTACTACCATGAAACTGAACCATTCAATTACATTTTTTGGTACTGACCTGATGGGCTCGACAAATGAGGTCCATGTCATGTTTGTGGAGGAACTTTGTCACCACATCTGCACCAAAAGTGAAAGAGACACCGCGGTCGTTCTCACCCCAGCCCAGCACATCTTTATCGGGGTCTGCCCACAGCAGGTCGCACAGTAGGCCCTGGTCAGGAACATCAGTGGGACGCATGACCCTTCTCACCTGCTCCATGGACTGGAGGTCTGGAGACAGACCTGGAAAATATAAATGTCCAAGAATTAAACTTCAGTAGTGAAGAAAAAAAAAAAATAATCAGCATCTGATTTTAGAATTTGTTTTTGTAAAAAATGTTTGCATCCTGAAAAGATTCAAAGAGCAACCATAAAAAGAAAATGAATATCACATGCCGCAAAAACCCTGTGATATTCCTGGCGATGTTTAAAGGTAAATTTAGTGCTCAACTTTTAAATCAGAAGGTACAGAAAACAGAGAGGCTGGTCATCCGATGTTAACTTCACCCATATCCCAGCTAATAAGATAGCGCCATCATGCAAGTAGACTGGATTGCTTCCTTTTAACAAAAGCCCATCACTGGAATTACAATCCAAAGCCACGACACTCCATGGTAGTTTTGCTCACACCGACTGTTTCAACGCACAAACACCACCTGAAACATCCTCACAAGATAAAGAACTTAGGTTTCTGAAGAAGAAATTTTTAAATGAGTACTTTCTATTGAATAATGTAGGATGTTTTTAATGAATGTAACCGTGGATATCTGACAGAGTGCCAACAGGACATGACTGCCTCTGCTGCAATAATTAGCCTAATTTCTCTTGTGAATAGAGCACAGCTGGCACATCAGTGTCTCCCTACAGGCCCTTTAATACAGAAAGCAGCACACGCTCTGAAAGCCATTCTTTTCTACGGCTTTTGCGGTGGAAAAAAATTGTTTGCTGCTGTGTCGACTAAGAGCACTGACCGGGGAGAGCTTGCATGTGCCACGATGAAACGTACACTGGGGGTACAGAAATGTAGAATGACAGGGAGCGGGGAAATGCAGAACCTTGAGTGGCCACAAAAGATTACGCAGTACAAGCAGACTGCAGCGGTTTTTCGCTGGCTGCTCAACTTGGGTGTTAGCGCAGCACACGGCACTTCCTTACCACTGACTTTGAGGACCTGTTGACAGGTCCTGACAGATTAAGAATTATTTAGTGTCTAAGATGTCTGGATGTTTAAGAAAATAAACTGCAGTAATAACTAAGAACTGTATCACATCATGATAATCATCCATAAGAAAATGTTTCATACGAAGTTTTAAGAAAATGTCTAGTGTCAGAATGTGTTTAACTTTTTTTTCCCCCACATTTTGAACATAAATATGACAGCAAACAGATTACAAAGAAGTGCTTGAATTAATCAATAACATTTGGTAAATGATTTAAAAAAAAAAAAAGAGTGGTAGAAATAAAGTTTTAAAAGACACTGCACACCATCCCAAGATGTACAAAGTTTTTATCCAAAAGCTCTTTGGGAATCATCTTTTCGGTGAAAAAAATACTTTGATTAATCCCTTGAGTTAGGTTCTTTTTCTTAATGCTTGAATTATAAATAGGTTTGTTAAATAAATAAATAAATAATAGTGTTAATAAATAATAATAATTCTGACATTGATCAGGTACAATGACTGGACTGAAAATGAGTGAAGAAGCAGCAAGTGTCCAAAGAAAAACTTTGAAAGACTGTCAAAGCCTGGAGAACTGTTTCTCAAGACCACTTTATAAAGCACAGGACATCCTGGCTCCTTTAATGCAAAATATAAAGAAATGACGGGTGGCTCAAGACCTTTGCACGGTACACGCTTATTACAAAAGGGATTGATGTATTAAGTGACAGTCTGTTAAAGCTGTACCTGTTTTTAGCTATATCTGTGTACTGATCCAGGAGAAGGAATTACAAACACCGTCACCCCAACCGGTGGCAGCAGATGGCCGACCCTCCCTGAGCCTGGTTCTGTTGGAGGTTTCTTCCTGTTAAAAAGGAGTTTTTCCTTCCCACTGTTGCCAAAGTGCTTGCTCATAGGGGGTCATATGATTGTTGGGTTTTTCTCTGTGTCTATTATTGTATGATCTACTGTGCAATATAATGCGCCTTGAGGCGACTGTTGTTGTGATTTGGTGCTATATAAATAAAATTGAATTAGTCTAACAAATTAAGATGGTCCCTGCTAGACCATGACCATTATATGTTGACAGATACAACAGAGCGGAGTCTAGTCTTTGTGTGTTCGCTCTGGATAGAAACCAAATTAACTGTTTGAAGAGGATACCTCCATGGCAACAGAAGATCTTCTCATCAACAATGGCTGCTACAGGCAAACAGTTGAAGCAGTCAGTGAAGGTCTTCCACAGTTTTATGTTGTATCGCCTTTTACCTGTGGGAGGAAATTACAATTACTCTGTCACAATCTCATCATAAGAGCTATAAAATCAGCAGCGCCACTTGTTTCAAGCTGAAAACACATTTTACATAAGCTGAGCTCTAAATAGAACAAAAAGCATGTGACTGAATCACTGTTCCTACTGCCCGATCATGCTCCTTAGCCTGAAGCCCGGAGTACTGAGTGTTGCCCATGTTTCACCATCAATTTAAAGGAACTCACAAGGGAATAGATATCTTGTGTACACTGTTAATCTAGGAATACTTAATTAGTTAATAATCTACAGACAGATTTCAAAGTGTCAGGCATATTTTCTTAATCGCAATTAAAAAAATAATAAAAAGAAACTGTAACCACCACACCTGTTGCAAGTGCTGATAAACATTACTTCACTAATTACTTGGTGTTTCTTTTGTTTTTTCCTCCTTATGTGTAAATCTGCACCTGCCTGTCACTTTGCTGCTGAAACACTTTCCTATTTTTCATTTCTATTGTATTTAGCTTTTGATGTATTAAGATATAGACACATATACAGCCATTTCTCTCACCCTACATCTATTTATATTTTATATATTTCTATATATGATAAGTTTGATGTTGTGTACACGCGTTTCCTCTTTTTACAGTTTCGGTATCAACAAACAAAAAAGAAAAACCAAGGTGTCCTCTTGACCACACCGAGGTCTGCTGTGTTGGCCTACACTTTTCTATTCAACTGGTAACCACAGAGAGCAGTCGCACAACTTTCCAAATTACTGTCTGTATCTGTGTGCATATATCATGACTTACACTCATCGTAGAAGCCGTATATTCTGTTAATAGAGGCGCACTCGTGGTTTCCTCTCAGCAGAAAGAAGTTTTCTGGGTATTTGATCTTGTAAGCCAGCAACAGACAGATGGTCTCCAGGGACTGCTTGCCTCTGTCTACGTAGTCGCCCAGGAACAGGTAGTTGCTCTCTGGTGGAAAGCCTCCATATTCAAACAGCCTGAGCAGATCATAGTACTGCCCATGAACATCACCTAGAGAAACAAGCAGTGTTAGAGTGGAAACAGCAATGTTGTTCAAAGGTGTGATTATCGTGCTCAGTATATGTGCACAACAAAGGCTGAGGGAGTTGGATGGAGGTACAACATGACTAGAGACCTTGAAGATTAGCACTTTATACCATGACTGACAAAGTGTTATTTTAAATAAACACTTATTACAGAGTTACCTTATGTGTGCGTTTTGTTATGAGGTTGCATTTAGTACAAGGATGCTTATGATTTCTACTGCAGTACAGACTGTTCCAGTTCCTGAAACCTGTTCCTTAAACTAACATTCAACGCAGTCAGTCAACGTTAAGGTACGGCAGGAAAACTCCAGGGAAACTTGAAGTACAAAACAGAATTGAACCAGCAAGTCAGTACCCCTTTATCCCGTGAGTTGTTTATGTGGCAAGATTACAGCCATGAAGAATTAAACACTTTTTCTTTTCTTTTTTTTTTTTTAGAGCCAGTCTGTTTTTAATTAACTATAATAACTTAGCATTTGGTCATGTGAATACTAGAGCATAGTATGCACATAAGCTGACTCATAATGGTCCAGCACTCTAAGCTTCAACAGCTTGCTATGTTGTTTGACCACCCTCGAGAATTCCCTCGACTCCAAAGAACGCCACTTAAGCCTCACCACAAATCTTGAGGGGCGCCTCAAGTTCAAGCAGGATTGGCTGGCTGAGGAAGATCTCCCGGGATTTGAGGCAAAGACCACGGATTTCATTCTCTGTCAGCTGAACATTTTTGCCAGGTCTGGAGCCTTTCACTGTAAGGGGAAAAAATGAGTCAGAAAACAACAGCAAATTCTTACACTGTTTTTAATAAGAAAGGGGTAAATTATTGCAAGTGGCTATTGGGTGATTATTCTCATTTCTCTCTGCATAAATGCAGCTTAAAGTGTAATTTGTAGGGCATACTGCCATGGACAGTTGGCTCATTTCATTTTGTGCACACTGTAGCAGTGAATCTGCTATGTTCTTGATTAGAAGCAACATAATTAGAATAAGATATCTCAAAATAAAGGAGAACAAATCTGTGGATTACACATTTTACAGTGGTAATCAGAGCACTCATTTATAATCATAATCTGCAAATGTCACACTTTTTCGTGAAGAATCTTGTATGGCTCCAAATACAGCCAAACCAAACATAAAGACAAAGACATTTTCAGAGGCATCCAGAGGTCGACCTATATATAGTGAACAGTGATAGTTAACAAATCAAGACTCAGTAGCACCCTGGATGATTTTACTGGTGTTATGGAGCATTTGCTCTCTGTCCTACAAAACAATAAAAATAAAAATGTGATTACAAGTAACAAAATAAAATGACCTCACCCTGCTAGCATACAGGAGTGACCTTTTAAATTTAACCGTATAACCACTTCAGTGTGTACCCAAACGATGTCTGCACAAGTATAAAATGACGCATATTTCTGCATCATAGTATGTTTCAATGCAAGTTTAACGAGACCAACTCTCACAATACAAATTGTGCGAATATATAACTGTGTTCAAAAATATATATTCAACCCGTCTCTCTTTTGTATTCAATTTCCGAAGACAACATTCAAACAAATTAAATTTACTGAGTATTTAAGTGCTATGCTTTCTTTGCAAGAAGCGCCGGATGAACTGAACTTGTTTTTACGGTGTTGGCGGCTACCGTTCCCTAGCCGCAGTTGGCTAAAATGGCTACCTCTTTGAATAAATATCGAGCGAAATACTTGGTCTTACCTTCGAGGAGACGCTGTATAATGGAGTCGATGTTCAACTTGTCGGCTTCTGCCATGTTCTGCCCCTGTTCCGGCCGACTTCTAATAACTTCTACGAATTCAAGAGGTACTGGGTATTAACTGGTTGCCCAATTATAGTTACCTGAACTAGTTTAGTGTTAATCGGCTATCGTTAGCCCGCTAGCTAGCTAACCTTGGGGAAGAATCGGCTACCTCAAAATTTGAGGCGAGATTTTGAAATGTTAACGATGTGATGGCTGTCATGTACTTCGGAAATCACATTAATCGACTAATTCCATTTAGGCATCCGAATTTCGTTTAGTCTATTCGTATTTTCTCGACTACGTTATTGTGCGGCAGCTACTAGCACCATGCCATCGACAAAAAAAGCTGCTGGACGAGCGTTAGCTCAAAGCGGTGTTGAACGGAAGTGGGCTGACCGCTGTCGTGCCCCCATTGGTTAGCTTTAAAAATAGGCGGCGTTTGTGACATCCTATCTACTCCTTGATTGGTTGTTTTCCGTGTCTATCAGCATTTACTTATCTCAAACTAATTTGTAAAAAAAGGGCACTGTTTCTTGATTATGTTACGCTTAGGCTACTGTAAATTAAAGACTTTATGAGTGAAGACAAGAAAAAAAGCACATTTTTCGCATTTAATCAAACAGTGTGTTTGTATTCGTTTCGTATTTGTTGCGCAGCAAAAGCTACTCCCACGGAAGTGACCATGATTGGAAGAACAGGCGACGTATTTGGGCGCTGACGCAATGTCCCAGCGCCTGGCAACACGCAGCGAGTGATTCATTGTAAAGTTGGGAGATGGCTTGGCTAATTTGTTATTTCACTAAGAGATAAACATGTCCCTTAGCCGGACAGCTGCTAACCTATATATTTTACACTAATAATTCGGTTTGTATCATACAATCATCCAACCATGAAGTTGCTCCATAAAGATATTGAGAAAGATAATGCCGGGTGAGTGAGCGCTGATGGCTAATGCTAGTAGGCTAACCAGCTTGCTGTGTTGTAGCTGACTATACATGTGTCAGTGTAGTGAGTTGCATTCCCGTGTACACTCAGAGAACGGGAGAGGTGTGGGTTTTGTATTAATAAGCCAACCGACCATTTTGTCTTAATATGTGTTAAAACTGAACCTTTACTAACATGTTACAACTTCTGGTTTAGCTTTAGCTTTACAGACTGAATTGACAAACCACACCTTAGGGAGTAAACCAAACAAACTTGTGTAAATAAATATAGTAATACACACTATGTACTTTGGGAATTCCTGTGCCATTTTACCACCTTCACATCTTAAATTGGGAGCATATCTATTTTAAAAAAAATTGTATACCAAAACCACACGAGTGCAGATCCTGTCTTATTGATCACCAACGCTTAATTCAGTCAGGTGACTCTGGTGCCCGAGGAGGCGGAGGATATGTGGCATACCTACAACCTGCTCCAAGTGGGGGACAGCTTAAGAGCCTCGACTATCAGGTAATAATCAATATATTACACAAAGACACAGGTGAAGCCCTGTAATAATGCAGATTTCTTCATTTTTTTCTTCATTTCATGGGTTTGTAAAATATGCTGGCAAAACAAGTTAAAGATTAGACACTCACTGTAACAATTAAGTTGCAAAAGAAAGGTTGTGTGTACAAGACTGCTTTGTAGAAATACTTTAGAAATATATGGTATTCATGTATCCTGATTATTGTATGAATTTTGATATTATCTAATTAAGGTAGATATTAATTAGACCACACGTCCTCCATTATGATAGTAAGTCACTCGGTCAGACTAAGCTAACATTGTCTCAGCATGGTGGTGCATGGGATCAGGCCTCTTGTTTGTAGTATTCCTAGAGTATCGGAATTTATTCAATAAAATATCATATTTAGTCTTCGTGTAACAATACAATATCACCACGTCAATTTTTCCCCTCCACCTATAATCTTTAATAAAAGTTCTAGTTATATCTGCAGTGCAAGTTTCCATTTTTGAGTATTTGTATCGGTATTCCATTCAGTGTTGGTGGGATGATTGTAGTTGATATACCACAATGTTCAAGCAAACAAACAAACAAACAAACAAAAAAACACCCACATCCCTCGGGCAGCATTGATGTAGCTGTAACTCAAGTTTATGCCTCTTTGTGACTCAGTGTGTGGAGCGATGCTCTGACACCGGCGTGAAGTTGTGTTTATTATAGTCATTCTGTGTTATTCAAGGATTGTTATAGCTTTCAGCATTACTCTTCTACCTTAGTGTTTTGTTCTGAAAAATACACAGCTCATCATCAGTGTAGCAATTAAAGCTTCGGCTTCTGTCGTTTTCCCACAGAAAGGTGCAGACCGAGTCCCCTACAGGAAGCGTGGGCAGCTCGAGAGTCCGAACTACTCTGACGTTGTGTGTGGAGACTATCGACTTCGACACCCAGGCCTGCCAGCTGAGAGTAAAGGGAACTAACATAGAGGAGAACCAATATGTCAAGGTCTGAGTTTTATAAACACTCTTATTAATGGGCTGGGTGAAATATTTACTATTTTTATTTTCTGTTTCCTATATGAACCTGTCTTAAATTAAAAAAAAATGCACTTGCCCTCCGTCTGTGGACAATACAACGACATCATTGGCACCTTTTACATATTCTGCACGTTGTAGCGAAGAACAGTAGGATCAGCTGGCTAGCAATAGCAGGAGTCAATGCAGCCTTTGGAAAATGGTTTAGACCAGACTCCATACTTATTTTCCAGCATCTGAGTGAAGACTGGTTGTTCCACTGTGTCAGTGGGGTTATGTCAGGACTGACATAAAAAGCATTGTCTGTCTTTTATTATAAGTGACACCAAAATGTCTGGAGATGTCTGGAGCCTTGAGCTCCTCCATACCTGTTTCATGCCCTGGAGGTCGGGGCTGTGGCTCCCCACACCCTCTAGCACATAGGTGTCAAACTCTGGCCCGCGGGCCAAGCCATACCAAATTACTATTAGAGCTGGCTTACTGGTATTATACAGCTAATATATATATTGTTTAGTATTAAGCTTTGCTTGTTCCATATTCAGTTTTTCAGCAAAACGTGTTTGAGTCTATAAGAAAAGATTCATTCTTATATCTGGAGGAATAAATATATTTCAATAAATATTAGCGTTAGCCCACGACTTTGTTCCAGTTTTGAATTTTGGCCCACTGTGTATTTGAGTTTGACACCCCTGCTCTAACAGATCATTACATGAAGGAACCTTTTAAATACAAGCGCGCTCATTCTCACATGTGTACACACAGGTGCTCACAGACACAAAATACACCCTTATTGGCTCCTATCTCAAAGAACACTGTGTGCTGTAAATCTTACATGCTGCATAATAATGATATATTATTATGATATATTATCCAGATGATATATATAGAGAGATATGAATTTTTTTTGCCCCCCCCCCCCTTTTCTTTTCTCCTTTCTTTGCCCTTCATCACTATTCCTCTTCCCCGCTGTCTTTGTTTCCCTCCCTCCCCCCGGTCATGTCTGTCCTGTCTGTAACAACTGAAAATAAAATAAAATAAATAGATAATAACAACAAAGGTCAATCAAATGGACCAATACGGCAAGGCAGGGATGGTCCACTTGGTAAAGTAATTCTGTTGGGCTTCTCTTTTTGCCTTCAGACAATAATTCTGATGGCAAAAGAGCCAAACGGGACAGGCAAAAAAATTATAAAAAATAAGTGACACCAAAACGGAGCAACTAATGTCAGCTGCTTTTCTGCTGTGGTTTTCTTCTTGACACCAGATCCATTATCTGATTTTTAGGTTGAACATTGTTTTTTTTTTTTTACTTTTATAGAGCATCGTAGGTTTGTCTGTTTACTTTTCACCAAGAAAGCTCCCCCATCAACAGCTGTCTCAAGAACCAATGTTTCTGTCTTTTACGGTCTCTGATTTTATGACTTTGTCATGTTGCACAAAAGCAGAAATTAACCGATTTAATCTGACGTACCACCCAACCCTGGGATGCAGGCTAACTTGTGTTTGAAATGAAAAGTAGTTGTGATTGTGTTGTATTTTTTTGCTCTTCAGATGGGGGCTTATCACACTATTGAGCTTGAGCTCAACAGGAAGTTCACTCTGGCTAAAAAGAACTGGGACAGCGTCGTGCTGGATAGAATTGGTAAGCAGATGCTACCTTAGTACTCCGACCACCAAAAGAACTATAAACTGTTTACTGCTATGTCTGACTGTCAATTATTTTAAAGCATGTACCTCCTACCACAACTAGTCACAAAGACTCTTAAGCTGTATATACATACATAC
>NW_024582892.1:304910-333019 GCF_018398535.1 Haplochromis burtoni | reverse complement strand
TTTCCTTCCAACTGTCACCAAGTCCTTGCTCATAGGGGGTTATCTGATTTTGGGGGGTTTTCTCTCATTTTATTCAGATTTGTTCAAATTCAACAGGCTGTCAACAGTTCTCTTATAAGATATACTTTGAGTTAATCGTTAATAGTGTAGGGGTTTACACATTCACGCAAAAAGGGTCCACAGTTCGATCTCAGCAGGCAAATAAAAGATCACCTCAAAGTAGCTTTTACTATTTTTATATCAACCTTTTTTATTCTTGAAATAAACAGTCATAAACAAAACAAAGACCTTTTCTTTCTAAAATTCTGGTCAAGCATTGAAAGCTTTTTCCAGATGGCAAAAATTGTAAGCCGAGTGAATAAAATCACCGAACACTTTATTAGGAAAACCACCGTAGAAGATGTTGGAAATTTTGTCAATTACGTTTTAAATATAACTTCTTCTTTTTGTTTCCATTATATCATTGTCTACGTTTTAGATCAGGCATGTGACCCGACCCAGAGGGCAGATGTGGCTGCTGTGGTAATGCAGGAAGGCCTGGCCAACCTGGTGCTCGTGACACCTGCCATGACGCTGCTTCGTGCAAAAGTGGAAGTCACCATTCCCCGTAAGAGAAAAGGAAGCTGCACACAGCACGACAAGGTAAAAGTGATTTATAGGCAACTGATCAGCTGTTAGCGAATCGGGAGCTCTAAAAGCAAGCAAACGGGAATGAAGTGACGTTTTGAAAAGGGCACAGTGGCAAATCTGAATATGAAGATACAGCTAAAATGTACACAGTGTGCCAACCCAATTATAATTTTCATATTGCGTGAGTGTTTTGGTGTAGATGTCATGGGAGTTAAGAGCTTACTGACTAAAACAAAGTAGGCAGATATACATATTCAAATATATTTAAATGTTTTTAAATGGGATTGAGTGGAGTTCAAGTGGATTACATTTCTCTTTAGCCTCAGGAAGTCAACCTCAGTTTTTTTGTTTGTTTTCTGTGATATTTCTGTGATAGTGTAACAAAAAATTTGGTTGTCCCCTTTCTTTGGGGATGTAACACTGAGAGAGTTTTTCATCCTGTGTGCTTACTGTCAAAGTGTCTGTTTGCAGGGACTGGAGAAGTTTTATGAAGCTGTGATGCAAGCCATTCTCCGTCACATCAATTTTGATGGTAAGGCTGTTGTGTGCGCGTAGACACTTCTGCCTTTTTTTTTTAACTTATTGTAACAGTTCCAGTTTAATGTTTGCTGTGAAGCTTTCATTCATGGTGATGTGCACCATTGTGTTTTGTTCCTGAAACTGTTTATTAATGTTATAACTTAAGAAGACTTTTCACTCTCACTGGATATTTTTCAGTGGGATCATACATGTTTTAGAGTAGTAACCTCTATTTTCCTGTAAACATAATACCTTTTATTAAATTGCTTCTGTGTTTTACTACATATATAAATCTAGACAGATGTGGATGTAAACTGCTGGTTCAGGTAGTTTCTCTTTACAGAAGATATCATTTAAAAAGAGTTGAGATTTAGATTTTTTTCTTTCTTACTTTCTGCCAGTTGTGAAGTGCATCCTGGTGGCCAGCCCAGGCTATGTGAAGGACCAGTTTACGACCTACCTCTTTAATGAGGCGGTACGGCAGGACAACAAGATCCTGCAGGAGAATCGGCCCAAATTCATGCTGGTCCACTCATCGTCAGGTCATAAGTACTCACTCAAAGGTAGGAGCTGCTGCCACTTGACAGCGAAGTTAAATTGATCTCATCATAAGGTGAAAACTCACTGAGACAACTGTTGTTTTGCAGAAGTCCTTTCTGACCCCACTGTGACAAATAGGCTGTCTGATACGAAGGTGACTATGCATCCTGTGATTTAAGAGTTTGTGCATATTTGTGCATATGATTGCTAAACTGTGCACACAGCTTTTTAAACTCTGAGCAAAAAACTATTTTTTTTATTATAAATTGTATTAATCTGTGTGGAATTATGAATTATTTTCACTGGAGACATAAATAATTTTGACCTGTTGTTTTGTATCTTGCTCCTCAGGCAGCCGGAGAGGTGAAAGCCCTGGAGGACTTCTATAAAATGCTGCAGCATGAGCCTGACCGAGCCTTCTACGGGTGCGTGCTTGATGATGGAATGTAACAGTTAACTTATATTGTTAACACTGATTATAAACAACCTGCATATCTTTGCATCCTCACAGCCTCGCTCATGTGGAGAAAGCTGCTGAGGCCCTCGCTGTGGACACCTTGTTGGTAAGCGACAAGTTGTTCAGGTAGGTGTGCATGAGGGATGCTTTTGACAGGCAGTGTTATTCTGCCTCGTTGCTGCTGTTGTTTATGTGTAACATGTTCACTAACATACTGATGAGTACGTTCAAAGAACTTTTCCTTTCTGTGTTTTTATTTTTGTCATATCAGTATAACGTTACTAGGGTGGATGCACATACTGAACACAGCCAGGATCAAATAATGACGTCAGCATATGTACATGTATACGCTCCGAGCAGTCAGTCTTTAGACTGCTCTTCTTTAAACACTTGATTTATGACAGCTTTCTGGGACTTCTATGTTATAAAAAAAAGAGGATATCCTTAAAATCGTCATTACGGGCCCACAGTTCTCCCAATTTCAATGCTTAATTTGTTTTGTCAGACATCAGGATATCCCCACCAGGAGTCGCTACGTTCGCTTGGTGGACAATGTGAGAGACAATGGTGGCACTGTCAGGTAACTTTGTAAATACTATGTTTGTAGACTTAAAAACTGAATTTTTGTTATGTACTATATGTGACAATTTTGTTAAAAGTAGAAATGCAGGCTCCTGTAGATTTACATGCTGGCTAGAACATGTTTAAAGTACTTTGGAAATCATCAGGCTAATGACTTTTTCTCTATTTTCCATGCAGAATATTCTCAAGCCTTCACGTTTCGGGTGAACGTAAGTTATTGCTCCCTTCCTGTAGTTGAAGTTAACTCTTTAGCTCTCTCAGGCTCTAAGGAGCTGTCGTTTTTCAACTTGATGTCCTGTCACGTTTGTTTTCAATGCGTAAAAAAATCCCCCATAGATTCCCATTACTATCACTACAGCCACAGTACTGATACCAACAGTGCCATCCTTACTCCCTCAGTTTGACAAGTAACTTCTCACAGTCCTGTCCCTCGCTAAAAGCTGAAGTAGTTGAAGTTCATGAACCTGAACAAGACTTTAGGAAAACTGCAACAGCACTAAAGTATTGAACTGCTGTCATTACGTTAACATTAGTCGGTTAACTGTTAGCAATTACTTGCGCCTAGGGGTGACAATCTGGTCTTCTTCTATTGCTGGTCCCAGATCTGGATATATTGGAGGGTTGGGCCACAACCTAAAAATGCTCTTGTTGTTCATATGTGAACCTTACAGTTGATGTTAATATACAGTTTTTGAACTACATCAGGCAACTTCTAAAAAAATGCCTCTTAACTTTTTTAGCATTTTCGTCTGGATTTGATTTCACATGAACATTTGCAGTGGATTGCATAGGATTTTTCTTTAATCTGATACCATCATGGTTTAAATCCATGTCTGCTAATTTGTTCTCCTCTTCTGCACTGGTTTTGTTGATGTATAGCTACATCACTTAAGCCTCAAAAAACTGTATCTGGCCTGTATGGTCATCCCTGTCGGAGCACCACTGAAACAAATGGGAGCATTTCTGTGCACCTTTTTTTCTGCAGGGTTTGTTACTTAACATGAAATCACTAATAAGAGTAAAATAATGAAAAATAAAGCGTAGGATTAATTTACCGCTGTCAGTTGGACTCAGTGAATTGATGACGCCACACACATAAAGTGATAATCTCATTCTTTATTGATGTCTTACTCAAATAAGAAGTCAAGAATTTGTGCTACAACTGCACCGATTGGATTTTTATAATTAAATATAACGCCAGTCCGCAGTACAGGATGTGTCACCTTTTGATTTATTCTGGACTGTCTCACCAGAACTGACTCAGCTGAGTGGGGTGGCTGCCATATTGCGGTTTCCCATCGCCGACCTTTCAGACGCCGAGGACAACAGTAGCTCAGATGAAGACTGATCCACACAAACACCCCAGACTTCTCCCGATACCCGCCCTCAGTTTTGCAGATAAACATGGGAATGTTCAATGTGTTATGAAACAACGAGTCGTGAGAAATTCCACCCCTGTAACAGCCACATCTTTTACAAATCAAATGAACATGCCTGATTTTCTAAAGTGGCCATAAATTCACTTAATTTTGATGCAGTTTTGATGGTTTTTAAGCTAAAGACAGAAAATCCTCAATTCACAAGAAGGGCAGTAAGATGAATCTAACATTTTTTTTTTTTTTTGCCAAGTCACAAAAACCCATTCATTTTAAATGATAGCAATAGCAAAATCAGTGACTTCTTGAGTCAAGTGTACATACAATATATCTTTCTTGCAATTAAACAGCAGAAGCATGCAACTACTCCTGTTATTTCTCTCGTTTATCACCATTCATGGGTTAAATACAGATTGGACCAAGATATAAAAATAGATATTTTCTTTCTCACAGTTATTTTTTTTCTTTCATTTAAAAAACTATTTAAGGGCATTACACCCCCAAACTACTGCATATCGACCTCTATAAATCAAGTATGTTCAGGATTTTCAATTAGATACAATGATGTGATTTACAGTTAGAACACTGTAGGTTCCTCTTATTCTTCTTTGGCAAAATGTCAAATTATGAACTTCCCCTGTGAAGAATTTCAGCAGCTAGGACTAAAGTGCATTTTTTAAATGTAACTTTAAGAAAAAAACACAATTTGCTTCTGTATATTAACTTCATATTTATTGACTTTCCCTTTTAATTTAGCTTTTTATGTAAACGTTACATTTAAGAATAGGGGTTTTTTGTGGGGACTTTTTCCCCCTTTGCATTTTTCAACCTTATTTTATACACATCAGTATTTAATTGTCAGATTTATTGAAGCACTTCTGCTTCATTATCTGAATAAGGGGCTGTGATTAAATAAGTGTGAATGTAACTTTTAACTAAAGCTAGCTACTTTAGATAGGCTAGCTAAGTTAGCTAACGTAGTTACGTTACCTAGAGTTGGGTTATCTAAAGCTAGCTAAACTAGTTAGCTAGAAAATTAAATAAATTGATAAGTTGGGTAATTAGAGAAATTATACATTGAAAATTAAATGGGAAGGTAAATAAATGGGGGAATACAAATGTAAATATGGAAATAAATCAAAACATTTATTTTTATATCTGATTTTATAAACGTATTAATGGCTATATTAATTTACAGTAGTTATTTTTGGGCAGTTAATGGCATATTTCTTTAATATTTTAATATATATATCTATAGAGTATTGATTTTGGCAGTTTCGGCCCTCCATATACTCCTCCCTCACTGAATGCTAAATTCAAGTATAGCCTTGACTGCAAGCATGCGTGAACTAGCTGCACTTGGCATCACTCAGCAGGACACTGGTAGCTCTTAATCCAGGCTAAATCCTCCAGTGTGCCCCAGTGTAGGTAGATAATTGAGCAGATAACCATGACATGCATTATCTGGTGGCTGTTGCCCCAGTTGTCAAACAATCCTGGTTTGAAGCGCTCAGGGATCTGGACAATGTTGACAAGCCCTCCCAATAAAGCTAGACAGTCCATGATGACAAAGAGACGCAGGGAATTTGGGCTTCCTACCCCACTGCCATAAACCCGAAACAGGAAGAGGCTGAAACGGAACAAGGCCTGCCAGACAAACGATTGCAGGCGCCGGACGTTAGTGCGGGCAGTGGTGGCACAGTAGATCCCGTGGGCTGACAGGAGGATATAGACCAGCAAGGCAGTCTGTTGCACGATTGGGTAGCAGAGGAGGGTGATATGAATGATTGGAATTGCCCCTGGAGAGATAATGCAAGGTTGCTGTTACTGGCATTGTTGTCAGCATGGTTATTTTTAGTCAACACTAAAAATCGTTTGGTATCTTGTTATTTTTGCTGTTGTTTTTCAGAAGCAAATGTTAACCATTAGGTCGAACTAAAGAAAAAAAATCAGGAGTGATCCAGGGTTCCTCTGAAAAACACAAACTTTATGGCAATCAGTCTGATATTTATTGAGGTCTAGCCTTAAAGTTGTGGATAATCCCATGCACTGTTAAATGAGGCTTGACTTTGACTTTTGGTAGGCTTGAACTATCTTTGCAAAAGACTTTACATGAGACTTTTAGGCTTATTGACCGACTTAAGTGATTCTGGGAGGAACTGTTTAATGTTCAATATCTTTAATCTGCCTGAAGACTTAATTGGTTGTTTTTAAGACCACCACAGTATTTTGTCCATTCTTATTCACGTTCACACTCCTGTCAGAGCTTTGAGGTCTGCTAATCAGACAATCCTCAATACTCCGACATCTAGACTAAAGGGTTAAAAACTCGGTCGTTGGTAGGATTACTGCTAGAGAGAGTTGCTACTCCACATCAAAAGAGGCCAGTTGATTTGGGTCAGGTATTTGACTAGCATGCCTCCTGGGGACCTCCTTGGTGAAGTGATTCAGGTATGTCCCACTGTGAGGAAGCTCTGAGGCTGACCAGAAAAGATTATCTCTTAGTTGGCTTAGGGAATGCCCTGGTGTCTCCCAAGAAGAACTGGAGGAGGTGGGTATGTACTAACACTGGTACCCCTGCAACCTGGACCCGGATAAGAATTAGAAGATAAGAAAGAAATGTGGATGCAGGGGCACCCCTGAATTGTATCAAAACCATAGTATTCAGCATTTCTAAAATTTTGTTGTAACTTATCAATGCTTGTTAATGGCTTGAATTCCAGAAACTTAAAACTTGAAAACATCTTAGTTAGGACCAGTAAGCCCCTCTGGTCCCGGTCTTAGCATCAGGAGCAATCTCTGCGGTTACATTTACTTTCTTTCATCAACCTACCGAGGGTGTTAACTAGGCAGACGCCGACCATGTCTAGGGAGAGCAGCGTGTCGTACACGTGTTCTCCTCCCACGTGGTTCATGAACAAATGGTAGACCACTGATCCCATGGTGGGACAGAGGCAGGCCAGATAGTGGACAACACATATCCAGATGCTGTCCACCTCCTTCCAGGGGATACTAAAAGGTAGCAGCACCAAGAAAAGGAAGAAAGGAATTCCTGAAATGACAGGAAGATGGAAAACGAACATCATTATTTTTCTGAAATCTGCAGAATATAAAAATAATTTGAGTATTTTGAGGTATGTGCCACTGCTGTAGGTTAGTGTCAGCTTAATTTGTAGTGGCATTTTAATCACAGTACCTTAGTGCAACACATAGAAGTACCGCCTGTTGCAGAACAATATGAGGAATTCAATGGACCGAAACGGTTCCTCTGTCTAATTGTAATTTTTACTAGAAATGAGTAGTTGGTTACATACATAGAGAAGCTCGAGCAGCACTCTAATGCTAATATGCTTCACTTCCCCTTAGTAAGAGTGTTAGGCTTAATGAACTTATGGGATAGCCATGTTGAAAATGGGGCAAGAAGACGACAAGGCCTACTGAAGTTCAAGGCTATGAAGTTTCTAGTTTGTGCATGGACCAATTTCCCTTTTTTGCAGTTTTTTTCCATGAGCCAGCCTTGAAAAGTTTCACATTAGAACCAGAACTTTTAAAGATTTCTTAACACATATCTTATTCTACAGCAGCTCAGAATCTGTGCAAAGTTGTCTTTGGATGCTTCACTCAAGATCCGTATGGGCATTTACAGATCAGAGGTGTCGGTCACCTTCAACGGCCCAGTTAACCAGTGGACACTGTCAGGGCTCTGATTCCCAGGGCAGATTACAGCTAATACCCCATATCCTCATTACCCATCCTTATCAAGTGTGTTTGTATCTGGCCATAAGTGAGAGTTGACATGCGTGGCTTGTTTAGTTTGCGGGTTAATACGATTCAAGGTGAGAGAAACTTGCTTTGCGTATAAAGTGTAAAAATATATTTCAATGATGATTCAGGTATAGTAAGAATGGCTGCAATGGCATTTTCTAGTTTAGGTATGTATGCACCAGTTGAAAGAAGCATAACTGCTGGACTTACCGTGTGTGTAGATGTTCCCCAGCTCATTGTGCATGTAGAAGAGGCTCCTTACGCACTCTTCAGCTGTGGACACCGGCCGGTAACCCGTCAGGACATATTTGTTGAACTGAAGGTAAGCAGGAGCCTTTGCAAAGTCCAAGAGCCGCGGTCCTTTGTAAAGCACCATCATGACTTCCTGCAGCCAGTGCCCTCACATTTAGCTTCCTCACCATTTAGATCATAAAAGGGCGCACTCGGGACTCCCGGGCTGGTCTTGACCACGACCAGCCGGAAACTCTGGTCCTCAAAACCCATCATTGGACAGGTATAAGTCCATGCAAGCAACCTGTTGAGCTGGCTAAGTGGCATGATCTTGGACCAATCAGCGCACGGCCTTTATTCCTAAGCTGGGTAATCCCCCAGAAAAAGCCATGTGCACTTCTGCAGCTGCTCCTCCCTTGTAACTGACTCACACCTAACCAGCTTCATGGTTTACGTAACGCACTTTAACAAAACAGAAGTACTTCCCTTATGTACAGTAATGCATGTGTGCTTCTGTCACTCACGTTTGCTGCACCAGGCTCAAGGATTACAAATCCTTACTGGGCGGTTGTTTTCTTCGTGACTCTTAACCAGCACTGACGATTCCTTATTGTGTCCACTTATTATTTGAAAACAGGTTTGCAAATTACAGAGCCAGCAGTGTGTGTAAAACATGCACAGGTCAGTAAAGAAACAACTTCCACTTTGAGGTTCTTTTGGTAGTTTTAATAACTCAAATACTGTACAATAACAAACACATGATTGCCACAAGTAGTAAAAAAGAATTTCTCATGTAAAATAAATTAGATGGAGTTATTGTTTTTAGAAATATTTCAACTAATTTGAGGGGTTATTAAAAATGCTAAACAAAATTACATTTCAGTTGTAAGGATAACAGTAAACATGGGACAAAAATGTGAAGGACAAAACTAAACAAGACACCAAATTATCACTATTATATTATATCACATACAACAACAATTAAGAGAGATTCGATTTGTTGTCTCAGTAGAGCTAACCTGTGGGAGGGGACAAGAATAGAGGAGAAAGGTGAGCAGGCTGGTTAAGATAAATACAGCACATAGGAAAAAACAGGTCTGTTCTCACCTTGATGCCCAGTATCCCCAAAGAAGCCATTCAGTTCATATTTGTTGTCCTTTGCTCCTAAACAGACAGAAATATTCAATTTTATTATTTAATATGTAATAATTCAACAGCCATGCAGCTGGTACACAGACTGAACTAAATCAATCGAATGCAGAAGGACTACAACTATGACGAAATGTACTTTTACAATTAGCTTCCACACTCCTTTTTTTTGATGACATGGTGACAAAATGTCAACACTTGGGAGAAAGACAAGAGCAGAAATATAGACTGGATGGTCTGTGCAGAAGTGTCTAAAGCCTTCAGGCCTTACCTTGTGGCTGAAAATGCAGTTTGAGATGCTGCTGGATGTGTATCTGACGCGGCAGGTCATCGGGTTGCTCGGACACCTGAGTCGTACCCTCTGATTCTGTAGCGGGTGCTGAGTCGAGCGTGAGGCCGGCTGTCCCTTCTAGATCGGGGAAGTGCCGAACATCACCGGGCATCGCGTCAGCTGTGAATGAAGACTCTGCAGGGAGACGGGAGTGGACAGACGAATAGGCCGGGCTTGGGGTGGGGGCTGCAGGAAACACAGCAATTATGAGACAGTGCCATAAAAGGGGGGGGGGCAGAAAAGATGCATGAAAAAAAAATATAAAAAAAAAATATAAATGTAAACCTAAATATCAGTATTATTATTTATTTTTATTACCTTGTGGTTGCACTCGGCCATTTATGTAGCCCAGGTTTTCTGAAATTGTCAGATGAACAGTGACGTGAGCAGAGTGAAGCCACAACAGATACCAATGCAGAATAAGCTTTTATGCCCACCATATCCATCAATGAATCTCCCCACGCCTTCAGCTGCAGGCCCTGGAGTGGGCAGCTCTCCTTTCACTGTGAGTAAAAAAGAAAAGAAAGAGTAGATGAATGAAGCAGGTGATGTTGGGGTCCATATGTTCTGTGAATTTCTCAAGAGATCAGGATTTTCTAGCTGAATTGGACTCAAGCGGCTGGGGCTCATAAGTTAAACCTGCTGCACCTGTTTAAGCCAAAATGAAGATAAATTATTTGTACACTTCAAGGCTGACTGGTTGGGTAATTAATGACAAGTTATGACCAGTTTTACCTTCAGCTGCAGTTTCAAGAGGCTGTGACTGGTAAGCTCCCTGATTATCTGTTAAGAAATTATCACCAAATCATCAAGTTGATCTTATTTTAAACAGTTAAAACAGAAAGCAAAAGAAAAAAACACATAAAACAGATATTATGTACCATATTTCCCAGAAGATTTAGCTTCACCATCAAAACCAACAGCCTGTGGTAGATAGGGACCCTCAGTGCCACCTTAAACAAAGATGAAAACATGAAGGTGATAATTAAACCAGATAAAAGCTGACAGGTACATGGTGGCACCATGTTTGCTCAGTCTCACCATATTTTCCTTTCACATTATGTCCAAGCCCGAGTGGGTCAGGTTGATATTGTGACACAGCCAGACCTGAAAAGAAAAATCATAAAAAGTGAAATACAATAAAAGAACAAATTCATGGATGCTGTGTACGGTGGTTTCTCTCTGTGCACAGCCTGTCACCCTGTGGTTTTCACAGCTCTGGTTTATTTATTCTTTATTGTAGTCTGCATTTTTGTGGACTCATCATTGAGAGCTACATTTAGAAAACCACTGCTGCTTTCATGTCTAAGCTACAGTCAAACTTCAGCCCAGCTTAGCATAAAGATTTCAAACAGGGGGAACACCTACATTAAAAATACTGTATTAAATATTATAATCCTTTTCATTCCTGCATTTTTCCACTTGTGTTTTACAGGAAGGTTTCATAGGTTTGCACTTGTGTTTGAGAGAAGCCATTTACCTGCTCTCTCTTTAAGACCCCATTCCCTAAAACAACAAAAACTTTCTTCTGATTCGCTGACTTCTGCAAGCTTGCTGAGGGGCACCACCCAGTGTTTGTAAGCTGCACGAGCTCTATGATGTTGGCGTGCCGCGAGTATAGGAGATGACTGCGGTAAGAAAAGCGATGAGGTGATATGAGGTCATTTCAAAAGTAGAGGAAAATGTATCATTAGTATCACATGCAAATGAACACATTATGCCGTTTAGTTAGCTTTTAGTTAGCCATCTGTTTGGCAACTAAATTCACCTTAACGACAAGCCAATCAGCATTTTTAAAAGGCTTTTTTTAAAAATGAATTTTATTTGTTTTAATCATATTTACCGGTAGATTTTGTTTCCGGGCCCAGTCCAGCTGGTTGAGCTTCATAAGGCAGCCTTCCATAACCTTCAGCGGAACACAAGAAACAGAAAAACAAAAATGGTTAGAGGATCGTGACTGAGGTTTAGATGTTTACCAGGTAATTCAAACTGAAGAGAACTTAGTGACTGTCATTACTCTCCATATTTACCAGCTGTATTTCCAGCGTTGCCAAGGCCAAGTAGTTGTCCACCATTGGGGAACCCTTCATATCCTGGCATAGATGGAAAGAAAACTTTTTAAAACGACCACAACCTTTTTACGGGAAGCCTTTTCACAGCTAAGTGTAAATTTTGAATTTATTTTCCTCAGTCTCCAGGTATAGGATCCATGTGTAAGTTAGCACTAACAGTACCAGTAAGTGTGTTGAATTTATATAATTCAGAGGATGTTCTGAATCGCAGGAATGATGAAGAGAAACTGGAGCCTGAGCTAAATTTCAAGTGTTTTTGCAGAAGGTCCAAATACTTACGTAAATCAAATCCTAAAATCTGGTGAGTGTATGTTTTAAAGACTGCTTAAAAGAAATATGTTCTCACCATATTTTCCAAATGGCTTTCTGTCACCTGCAGCACCATAGGGGCTAAATCCATAACCTGGAAAAAATGGGACAAGTGTGGTTATACTTCCTCTTTGTTGAGCACAGTTTCAGCCAAGCCACAGCACGGTGACAGACGTACCATATTTTCCTGCACGATTAATTCCCGTACCAACAGGCTGCCCAGAAAACTGCAGCCCACCGATGCCAATACCTGAATCAGAGCAAGCAGAACATGTGATCAGATGGGACATAAGTAATGAGAGACAAATACTGTTGAAGGTTGAAGGTTGTGCATTGCAGAAAGGCACAATGTTATTAGATATAAACTCAAAGATGTGTGCTTTCTTTTTTCCCCCTTTCCCAGCACCCAGTTTCTGTCCACCAAGGGCAAATTCACTCATTCCTATAACAACAGGAAAAACTCTGCTGTTTATAGGTCTCTAAAATTTATTTTTTTGTGGATTTTAAACAAAGATTAGTTTTATTTTGTTAAAATAAAATACATGTGAACATGTTAAGTTTTACTAGGTACCATATGTATTGCCTAATTTTCCATTTGGACCAAGACCTGCCGACTGATGCTCAAACTGACTCATCCCTGCACAAATGCATGAAAAATATTTCAATTTCAATCAAAGTTTTACTCCACGGGAGAAAGGAGACTTCTTCTCTGTCTGACATTCTGCTCACACGTGCTAGATCAGTTTTTCCCATGGCGACATGGTCTTACCATCTACTCCAGCAGCAACCACTGGAGCTCCATTGTATGGAATCTGTCCTGTGTTACCTGTCCAATCAGCATCACTGGAATATATTTACCTTTTGTGTCATATTTACCTAATATACTTCACGATTATCTTATATTTAGCTATAACTATCTACCCACCCTCATTACCATACCTGATTTGCCATCAGGAACAGGCACAACTTGTCCAATGCCTGGAAACACAGAGAAATGTTGCCGTTTACACAAAAATTAACTGCTGCAAAACAACATTTCTCAACTAAATGTCATAAAATGCTCTTACTTGCATAGTCAGGCTGTAAACCTGCACCGTAGCCATTTGCATAACCTGCAGCAAAACATAAACTATGTTAACTGTTAACTATGTTAACTGTTAATATCCAACAATGGCAGTCAAAATATGGCCCAACAGTTCCAGAGAGAAACAGCAATTTCAGTAAAATTACAATGGCAGATTTTTAAAGATGCAAACTTCCTTACCCCTAACTACTCATCATCTTACACACTGATACAATGCCCTAAATCTAACGTGTTTCCATTTAAAAGTTCACCTCCAAAAGTATGTCCGTTCCTATATTCACCTCCAAGGTAGCCTCCTCGTCCAAAACCTGAGTGAATACAGGAAAAATATCCTCACTTCAGCTGAGAACAAAACCCCCCCAAAACAAATACTCCAAATCCTACACAAATCAGATTTTACTTTAAAAATTACATCAAAATTTTTCTGTTTGTGATCAAGACATTTACTGCTAGCAAATATTACCTGCTCCGTATCCATTGCCAAGTCCAGGGAACATTTGGCTTCCTGCAATAAAACCTTTTGGAAAAAGAAGATTCAAATTCTGTGTGTGTGTGTGTGTACGCCAAGGAAGAAAACACATTCATGTAAATGAGGAATTACAAAATAAACGCCTTGAAAATAAAGCTACGATTCCTGACATTGTTTTGTGAAACTAAAAACTAAGATCACTGTTAACAGATTTAACCTGTTAAAGCCTGACCCATGCAATAATTGTCAAAAAATGTTGACAGTTAAATTTCCTTTTTGAGCATCTGCTCCTGCTTCATAACCTCAAAGCAACTTCAAGAAATCAATATGAACAACAAGCAAAAATAATGCTATACCTGTGCAAAATGGTCTTATTATTATTATATATTATTAGACATACCTTTGGTGTTTGTGCCCATAGATGCTCCAGCACCTGTGTTATAATCTGAAATGACATCAGAAACCAAAGTTAAGACTTGTTTTCACTCCCTTTAATATTTTGACTTTTTTATTTATGAGTGAAGAGATTGCTGTAACAATTTAATTTCCTTTTGCCATACGTTTCACATGGAGAAACAGTGGAAATTTTAGCAAACATTTTAGCAAACAGAGAGCTTTAAATATAGTGCATGATAATCATATTAAGACACACTGGTACTATAGTAAGAGACTCTCAGTTTACCAGGTCTAGGGATTTTCATCCATTGCCCATTTGGTACTCCTGATGGTCCACAGTCTGTAACAGCATGTAGTATCATAAGCACAACAACCACCACACATATATGAACTTTAGACTTGAGGAATCTACCAAACAGGCAGACTTTGTGTTCGTAAAAGAGGATCAGTAGTAACACCAGCAGCTTAAATGACTGCTAAATGTAATCACGTTGGTGATTATTATTATTGATTGGTAACTGATTATATTATTATTATTATTACAGTTTACAGTTTATTAAACACTGATGTCTTTCAGTGCCTCATTGAACCTCTAACATGAGGAATTAAGGCAGTTCTGACAGAGCTGGAAGCTTTCTTTTTGTTACTCAAAGAAAAGAGAGAAATGTTTACCATGTTTGGTTGGTTTAGCTCCTTGACCCTTGGAGACTGAAGCTCTTCCACTCTCTGAAAAAAGGAAACCAAAAGGTCAGGGTGTGATTGGCGTTGCTCCATCTACAGTCACTCTTTCAGGTGTTGCGGCATCAACAGTTAGCAGTGGAAAAAAAAAATCAGATTAGTGGGTTAAACTTGCAATTCAACTCATGCACTGAATATGCTGTAATTAAATTCGTAACAAAAGTTAAAATATCACAAAACACCCTTTAATCTAAATGACATATTTTATATTGGTGAACTTTTCAGTCATGTACTTCCAAACAATAAAAGCATATATTGTATATTTGTATATGTATATTTGCTCCTGTAGCTGTACAGCTAGTTAAAATTAGCTTAGCATAAAGTCCAGAAATATAGCCTAACAGCTAATCAAAGGAACTAAAACCCACTAATCCTCACCAGCATGTCACACCTCAGCAGAAAGCTTTCAGTTGTAGCAAAACAGGTTTTTATTAAAAGTTGAATTAGGCGCACCGCCTGTCTTTCGATTTACCTCTGGGAGCAGTGATAATATCAATAAAGCAAATAAACAAATTTCCCAAAACATTACTTTAAAACCATTAGATATCAATTTTTAGGTGAGGGGTTTGGCATTAAAAAGAGAAAAAGTCCAAACAAAAAGGTTGGTAATTTTTTGAAGTCAGCACTGAAGAAAACATGCAACACAACAACAATCATTTTTGAAACAGAACCAGGACCAGCAGCAACGATTCACTCTCAAACAAACGACTGGCATTTGTGCGTTTGTCACCTTGAGGGGTCTGGATGGTCTGTTAATGTTCATTGAGCCTAGTTTGAATTCAACTACTAACATGGTACAGAGTGAACAGTGCGGTCAACCCTGTGAGATCATAACAGCTATGATATCATCAGAATACTGAGAGTTAGGAAAAAACACAGCATTCATTAAACATCTACGCATGCATTCCACGTCTAGTAATCACACCCACTTAGTTTGAGACTTAGTTTACCCGTTGCCCCAGTTTCCCCTGCAGGGTGACCTTTGACCCCGGGGTTATCAATCTCTGCCTCAGCCTCATGTTTGATGTTGGCTTCTTCTGGTGCGACTTCAGGCACAACAACAGTCGCTGTTTCCCGAGTGGCGGCGGTGGTTTCTGTAATTTGAGCTGCCTCTGTTTCGGGAACAGCTTTGGTGCTTTCAGGGGCAGCGTTCCCCTCACCGGTGCTGTCTACCCCCAAAATAACCTCTGCCTCTGCAGCTTTTTGCTCAGGCACAGCGCTCCCAGTCATATAACCTAGAGGTCATAAATGTCATCAGCATTTATGCAGATTAATTGACTAAACCTGCGACAATGAGCTTATCGTTTGTAGTGTAGAAAATGTCGAATGTTTTTGTGCATCCACAGTGTGTGTAAACTAATGCAAACCAAACTAAGTTATAAAAACTTTTTGTTACTCAGTTTTGTTAACCATAATGAAACTTCCAGTTCCATGAAGAAGGTCACTTGCAGTTCCAGTAATAACAGCGATAACTTTGATAAGATTTCCCCTGAAGTTAAAGTACTACATTTATACATCTTCTTTTCTCTCTCTCATTAGAGTCACCACAGCGATATGTAATATGACATATTGGTGCTAGCTTTAACCCTGGTAATGGTACTTGCCTTCTGGATAGACAGCTGCTGGGCCTGGTGCTGGTTTACTCTGGGAAACCCCCTGTGGAGGTCTGGCTATGGGGACCTTCTCTCCCTTGATCTGTGGACCTGTGGTTGAAGACTTTGAGTGTTTGGCAGGAAGTGCTGGGGCTGGTTCTGGTGAAACCTGAAGGACCAGCGGTGTCTGCTTGTAGTTTTTTTCTTGTGGCAAAGGGGAAACAAGCTTTTGGTATTTCTCTTTTGACACCTCAGCATGGACACCACCTGTCGGGGAAAAAGGCACTGCACCACGAGTTATTGCTTGTCGGAGGGAAAGGCCCTCCAGCGGTGCTACACTTGGCTGCTCAGGAGAAAGAACTCCACCTTTGAGGCTCTTTCCACTGAATTCACCGGCACCCTTTCCATCTTGGCCTTTTGTATTCGGCAGCATGTTGTAACCTTAAAAAAAAAAAAAAAAATTTTAAACCCTAACAGTCAGATGAGCCCCAGTGATCAAACACTTGGCGACAGTGGGAAGGAAAAACTCCCTTTTAACAGGAAGAAACCTCCAAGACCATAAATTAAAATGTACAAATGTTCAAATGTACACACCCAGCATTTGTCTGCTTAAGTTTACAGAAGCATTTTTGTAGTGCTATCTAATGATATGGGATCTCAACCTTGCACCGAACACATGCATAGGAGCATTTACCTGCATTGGCTGCTTTAGGCAACTGCCCTTTAGTTACACCAGCAGGACCACCATATCCTGTTTAAACAGTGCAGACATTAGAAACACATGAGGGGCCATCAACAGATGCAAAAAGAAAAAAACAATTGATTGTCCACAACTCAGTTGTTTGGTTCCCAAATGCTGTATGTGTTCTGCAGAATTCGTACCACTGTCGAGTGTTTTCACGCCTTCACTTGGTGCTCCAAGTCCTTTAGTAGTTTTCTGAGGTTTTGACCCTCCGTACCCTGCAGACAGCATCAGAATCAGAACAGCATTGAAGCTTGGGCCTAGCTGCTGGAGTTTCAAGTATGAATTTGCCATCTCATAACTCAAACTTACCGTACGGGTTTCCTCTGTATCCACCCAGTGCACCATTTCTAACTCCGTGACCTAGTGCGGAATTGAATAATAATTTCTCGAGGCGGATTTTTATGTTTAAAAATGACAATTTTGACGTGAATAGAAATTAGCAAATGATAAACAATAAAGAGTAGATTGTCACCATTGGGTTTGGCTGTGTATCCTTTGAGTGCATTAACTCCAGGCCCTGCCGCAGCTCCATAACCTTAGTCAAACATGAGGTTATATAAATACACCAATGGCATTAAACCAGAAACATTTACTATAGAGCACCAGAACAGAAAATAGTAATTGGTTACCACTGGGTTTGGGTCCATATCCATTGGCAGCAGGTCCTTTCCCATAACCTTGAGATCAAAAAACTCCTTAAAGAAACTTCAAAACTTAATTTAACCTTGTAAAGCCTGAAACAGGAAATGACTGCCAGGCAATTAAACGTTTTTGAAACTGGGATGTTTACTGAACATTCTGACAAGTTGAAAGTAAAGAAAAGAAACTATATGAGTTTTAATCTTTATGATTTTAAGTAAATCTGACATTTTTGTGTAATTTATTCAGGTTTTTCAGGGTAAAATAATCACAGATTTTTCAGAAGCAACAAAAACCCATGTGTAAGGTATGATATAATTAGCCTTACAGAGTTAACCACATTTATTTTGTGATGTGCGTACAACACAAGTATTACCTGGTGGTGGTCTTACTGCACCTCCTCTGTAGCCTCCATATCCTGTCAAATGTTCATAAAAGGAATATTAGTAATGTTCAAATTGATATTTAAGATGTGCATCAACGTTTTGAATCGTAAATTGAAATCTGAAAAAGAAGGAATGGTCTCACCGTTGGATTTGGCACCATACCCGTATGGAACATTTCCGAAGACTAAAGAAATACACAGGAGAAAAATGACAGTTGTTCTGAAACACTAGCCATGTTTCACTCATAGATCCTTTCATTCAAGTTAAAGCTAAAGATTTTTTTTTTTGCACCTGGATCAAAATAGTCAGAAACCAATCCCCCTCTCTATAAAGTATTTGGGAAATATGGGGTGGGTAATTTCACATTTTTGATTTGGTAGAAAAAGAGATTAGTACTCCCTGCAAACCAGGGGCCTTCTTTTTGTTAGACGAATGTGTAAACCACTACACAATGCCAGCCTATGCACACATGAGTGTAAAAAAACATAATATTTGAGGAAGAATAGCATCGTTGGCAATTGATAGCTTGATGCTAATGGCATGGAAAAGTTTTCTACCCTGTTTGAAAATCCTGTTGTTGTTTAGCATAAGTCACCTTTAAGAATAAAGCTTGATACTTATCTTGACACTGACTTAGGTTGAAATATAACATTTTATTGTGGATGCACAGTTACCTGGCTTTGCAGACTTGGGAGCTCCACCATTCTGGGATCCATAACCTTAATAGTTTCACAAGCAGAAATTCAATATTTAACTTCCATGTGGCAATAATATTTATTTGTCCATGTTAACCTACCATTTGACATGGCTCCATTGCTGAAAGGTGCTCTGGCCCCAGCATAACCTTTACAATGATGAATAACAGTGATGAATAATGAATAATGAATTTTATTTTATAGCTTTTGATTTATACACCAATATTCACTCTGTGATCTTTACCGTTGGGTTTTGCTCCTTGTCCATTGGAAGCACCAGCTGCTGCACCATAGCCTACAGTTTCAACATTGCAACATGAGTTCATTTATGTTGAGTGTATAGATGAAGACATAAAGTTGAAAAGCAGAGAAGCATGTTGTTATTGTCCTACCTGGCTTTGGTCCCTTCATCCACCCATTCCCATACCGATGCCCCAGACCCAAACCAGCACTGCCATAACCAACATTGTAACCTAAAAACACAGATAACCAGTACATTAGCCAAACACACCTGTAGGACTGAGCGTGTGACATCTATATGACTCACCTGCCATGGGCTGAGCTCCATAACCTTTATAACTTCCAGCAAACTGAGGCATTCCCAGACCTTTGAAGGTTCGCTTACCCGGTCCTTTATTCATGTAGATATACCAATGTTACATCACCGTTTTCACCTTTGTGGACAACAAAGCAACTGAAGTTGCATTACCTGCCCCATAAGGTGGTCGGCCATATCCTTTCATAGGTTTACTTCCAGCTCCTCCTTGGCCTGTTAAATATTTTGAGTATTTAACATATATGTGTGCTTTTAAAAGTCAAAGAGTCCAGCTGCCTGCTCCCAAATGACCCATTTACTTTCTTACCATTTGGTTGTGTCCCATAGCCAGTCGATGGACCAGCTACAGCTCCTTGACCTAAAGAGTGATGATAATATACAAAATTGTAAAACTATTTAATTTCCTTTTTTTAATCTTCATGCATTGAACTTCATGTTTTGCAAACAATACCTTTGGTGTTAGGCACATTTCCAGTAGAACCAGCACCATAACCTGCAACAGATGTGAGGTTCTTAATTTAATTAACACCTTAATCATGACCCCTCCCAGTTTTAAAACATTGTTATGTTTTTATAATTCGCAACCAGGTTCTTCACTAACGCCAAATACACACCAAAAACACTAACCACCGATAAAAACATAAAGAAAATATAGTTATGTTAAAAAAGAAAAATTCACATGATTCTGTACAGTCCTGAAAAACTAAAAACACCCTTTCTGCAGGTTCTGCAGCAAATGTGAGCAGCACTCTAAAAATTTTGACAGTTTGTTGCTCTGGAGCATTCATGTGTGTGTAGACACAACTCAACATCTTCCTGTTCCACCAAATTCACCTCAAAATGAGATCATGCAATGCTCAGAGAATCTGCAGAAAACCCAAGAGCTGCTTCTCAGACTCTGCATCTCTCAGTTAGCATGTTCGATTTTGAAGTTCATGACGTGATGATGATTTCGATTTTGATCCCCAGGACACCAACCAATCTGCAACAGCATGGTCCATACCCCAACCCGATTGAAATGCTCTCATAAGATCTTAAGAGAGCTTTGAATAAACACAAATACCCTCAAATCTCAAAGAACAAAAGTGACATAAGGAGGACCAAAATTCCTCCACAAAGATGTGAGAGACTTCATAGAGTTTATAGCTGCTAGAGGCAGTTCTACAAACTACTGAATCATGGGGTGTTTTGAGTTTTGAGGACTGTGAAGTGAGAGTCCTTTTTCATATAACTGTCTTACCATTGCCTTTTGTTCCATGTGCAGCAGCTGCATTACCTACAAATAAGCAACACAACAGATTCAGAAACCTTTTTAGTCCCAGTATCATCATCTTGCTCGTTATTCTGCCACATAGCCACCACAAGAAGGCTTTAATAATCAAGACAATAGCATAAATGGAAACTATGCTAGTTTTATTAAAGTAGAGCAGTGCTGTTGTATTGGTTTACATGTTCGTTACCATTGCCTTTAGGTCCTTGCCATCCATATCTGCCATCCTGAGCACCATAGCCTGCAAAAAGAACAAAGTTAAAATCGAATGTAATTTAGTGTAGATGTGTGAGGCCTTAGTTATAAAACATGTGTTATAGCACCTTTAGTTTGTTGTCCATTGGTGGGACTGGCTTTAACAGGATATCCTGCAACAAAAAAATTCACACAGTGATTTTTATCGTGCCATTGATCATTAAGTGGATTTTAAAAGTGGAGAAATGTCTACCATTGGAGTTATCTCCATTTTGGTGGGATAAAACTGCAGGATATCCCCCTGAATTAGAAACACAGTGCCAACAGAGATCCAATGTTAGAACAAATGACTGATTCTGAGATGTAACATAACCACTGAATGTGCTTCAGTACCGGCATCAGAGAAAAATCTGTTGTAGGAATATGAGTAACCATCAGCAGAAAGATTTGGTAAATGTACACAGTAGGTGTATGGGCACAGATTTACTGTTTGCATCTGTAACCTCAGTAACAGAAATGAAACTGTGTTATCACTGACCGACTCCTTTTGTAGGATAGCCAGCATATCCAGTTCTTGGCCCCATTGCCCGGCCCACACCTTACAAAAAGAGTAAAGAGGACATAAATCTCAAAATCAGGCAAACAGTTCACTTTCATGGTTTTTGAATCTGTGAAGATAATTTACCTTTTGATGGCATCAGCACTGCTCCTACACCTCCACCATTCTGCGGTGTCCTTCCTAGAAATAAAAAGTGTGAGCCGGTGAACAAAAGCTTGTGACTTACATGGACATAATGCAACAAAGGTGACACAAAATGGACAGGATGTGATGGACTCACCGTTAGGCTGTGGAAGTTGTCCATTATGTACTCCAGCCACAGCACCGTAACCTTAAACACAAGACGCTGAGTGTAAGACTACCAGTTTAAAATTAATAATAGTAAGAAAAACATTTGGATTAGCAAAAATATCCTCTGAACACACCAATTTTTAACCCACTAATACAAAGCATTGGTCTCAGCCATTTATTTTGCAATGTCGGACTCTGTAGTTTTCTCTGGTCCCCTCCCCAATCAGACCAGGAGTGACATGTTTAGCCGCATGTTCTCCTTAAATTGCTGGCTGTCTGAGTGGTGTCCCAGAAACGATGTGGGCTTCATAGATAATTGGCAAACCTTCTGGAGGAAACCTGGTCTTGGATGGAGCAGCTCTCATTTCTAGAAATATGGACAAATTTATTAAACCCCCCCAAATATGACTACCCAGAGTTGGGACCAGGAAGCAGAGTTGCAGTCTTACACGCCTCTCTGCAGCTTCTCTCCTCCTGCTACCCCCCCAAAAACCCATCTCCATAGAGACTGTGTCAGCTCCCAAACAGACAAAAAACAAACTAAAAACCAGCAACAAACAACTTAAACATAAAAAATCACAAGAAAGAACAATACAGTATCCACATCTGAACCAAAGAGTAAAACAGTGAAATGTGGATTATTAAATATTAGGTCTCTCTCCTCCAAGTCTCTGTTAGTACATGACTTAATAATTGACCAACAAATCGATTTACTCTGCCTTACAGAAACCTGGTTGCAGCAGGATGATTATGTTAGTTTAAATGAATCAACACCCCCGAGTCATTCTAACTACCAGAAACCTCGAAGCCCAGGCCGAGGGGGCGGTGTGGCAGCAATTTTTCACACCAGCCTATTAATTAATGAAAGACCAAGACAGACTTTTAATTCATTTGAAAGCCTGATGCTTAGCCTCGTCCACCCCAGCTGTGAAACTCTTACTCTTACTTGTTATCATATTGTATCGTCCACCTGGGCCTTACACAGAGTTTCTCTCTGATTTCTCAGACTTTATATCTAATTTAGTTCTCAGCTCAGATAAAATAATTATTGTGGGTGATTTTAACATCCATGTAGATGCTAAAATTGACAGCCTCAACATGGCATTTAATCTGTTATTAGACTCAATTGGCTTCTCTCAAAATGTAAAAGAACCCACCCACCACTTTAATCACACTCTAGATCTTGTTTTAACATACGGCATGGAAACTGAACATTTAACAGTGTTTCCTGAAAACCCTCTCCTGTCTGATCATTTCCTGATAACATTTACATTTACAATAATTGATTACTATTTGTCATCCTACAGCTCTTACCCACTATATTTTCTGCCAACATTTCCAAAGCTGAGTGTTTCTTCTTCACTCACTATGTGTTGATAGACCTCTCTCCGTTTAATCATTAGTTATTATTAATCTCTGGCTCCCAAACCAATCACAGCAGATGGCCCCGCCCCTCCCTGAGCCTGGTTCTGCTGGAGGTTTCTTCCTGTTAAAAGGGAGTTTTTCCTTCCCACTGTCGCCAGAGTGCTTGCTCATAGGGGGTCATATGATTGTTGGACTTTTCTCTGTATCTACTGTACATATATGTACAATATAAAGCGCCTTGAGGCGACTTTTGTTGTGATTTGGCGCTATATAAATAAAATTGAATTGAATTGAATATTTTGCATCCTTAAAGTGTTTCAGATAAAGTTAAGACTACAAATTCAGATGAAGCACACTCCAATTAAAACAAAATAAAACCAAGAAAGTTTCCATCTTTCATCACTATCATGGTCACCGCATTGATGATAACTTAAAGAAAGGAATCGAAAACATCACAGAAGATATCTGGCAATGGTGTTATATAAAACAAACATAACTCTGACAAGTGAAGCGATTAGACAATACATTTTTACCCTGTTATATAATCGGTAAAATCATCTTGGAGTCTATGTAATGTAAGTAACATTAAGAAATTAGTATTTTCCATGTTTTTAAAGAGTGGGTTGTTTTTCCACAGCATGACAGATTTTAATTTTTATGACCCTGATGAAGGCCACAAGCCCAAACGCATTGGTCAGTTAATAAAGTTGTTCCTCTTTATTAACTTGCCAGCGCATTTTCGGCTAAATGTTGCTAGAGTTCCTGCGTTGTAAGTGCCAGAAATCTTTGCTGCAGATTTTAATTTTTAATCAAATCATTTTTCATTTGCTTCAGAAAAGTTCACATTCAGTTACATTAGATGTTTTAGTGTTTATAGTAAAAATGTGTAATTCCACTTAGATGCTGTTAGTTAAAAGTATTTTTATGCTTTTAGTTGCTTTTGTTCACATATTAAATTAGCGTCCTCCTTTAATTTGCGTATAAGGATCCAAAATAACAACAAAAATGTTTAGATGTCTTCCCTTGTTCACTTTTATTTGATTTGCAGTTTAGCCCCTCTACAAAAGAACGGAGAACCGACTGTGTCAGAGGTAAAACTATTCTCTTACTTTCTCACAGAGGGATGTTAAATTTAGACCGCCGCTGCCACAGCAGCTTTGATTTCACAAACCGAGTCTGCGAGTAAAGACAAAACTAAATACACAGCTCCCTCACATCATCACAAGGATACTTGGTAGAGGGTCGACCAGACGAAAGAGATTTACGGCTCATCTTGCTCAGATTTTGGTTTAACACGATTGTTAGAAATTTGGCAGGCAAGCCCGACTAACATAACCGACTTTATGTTATTTCAGGACTCCTCGGAGTCCGGATAACTTGATTCCTGAGGTTTTTGGGAGTGCAGCCAGGATATTTTGAGAGTCTTGCAGAAAACATAACCACATGTACACTTTTATTTATTCTGAAAGAATTGAAAAAATGTCTTTCCTGCATTTCCTTCTCACATCGTTAAAGGAAATCTTAAATTCTCTAACTGATTTTGTATTAAATTGAAACATATGGCATGGTTTCACTGTCATTTTGAATCCAGCCCTCAAAGGGTTGATGTTTATACAATACAATACAACTTTATTTATACAGTGGGGCAAAAAAGTATTTAGTCAGCCACCGATTGTGCAAGTTCCCCCACCTAAAATGATGACAGAGGTCAGTAATTTGCACCAGAGGTACACTTCAACTGTGAGAGACAGAATGTGAAAGAAAAATCCATGAATTCACATGGTAGGATTTGTAAAGAATTTATTCGTAAATCAGGGTGGAAAATAAGTATTTGGTCACCTCAAACAAGGAAAATCTCTGGCTCTCACAGACCTGTAACGTCTTCTGTAAGACGCTTTTCTGTCCCCCACTCGTTACCTGTATGAATGGCACCTGTTTGAACTCATCATCTGTATAAAAGACACCTGTCCACAGCCTCAAACAGTCAGACTCCAAGCTCCGCCATGGCCAAGACCAAAGAGCTTTCGAAACACACCAGGAAAAGTATTGTAGACCTGCACCAGACTGGGAAGAGTGAATCTACAATAGGCAAGCAGCTTGGTGTGAAAAAATCAACTGTGGGAGCAATCGTCAGAAAATGGAAGACATACAAGACCACTGATAATCTCCCTCGATCTGGGGCTCCACGCAAGATCTCATCCCGTGGGGTCAAAATGATCATGAGAACGGTGAGCAAAGATCCCAGAACCACACGGGGGGACCTGGTGAATGACCTGCAGAGAGCTGGGACCAAAGTAACAAAGGTCACCATCAGTAACACACTACAACGGCAGGGAATCAAATCCCGCAGTGCCAGACGTGTTCCGCTGCTGAAGCCAGTGCATGTCCAGGCCCGTCTGAAGTTTGCCAGAGAGCACATGGATGATACAGCAGAGGATTGGGAGAATGTCATGTGGTCAGATGAAACCAAAGTAGAACTTTTTGGTATAAACTCAACTCGTCGTGTTTGGAGGAAGAAGAATACTGAGTTGCATCCCAAGAACACCATACCTACTGTGAAGCATGGGGGTGGAAACATCATGCTATGGGGCTGTTTTTCTGTCAAGGGGACAGGACGACTGATCCGTGTTAAGGACAGAATGAATGGGGCCATGTATCGTGAGATTTTGAGCCAAAACCTCCTTCCATCAGTGAGAACTTTGAAGATGAAACGAGGCTGGGTCTTCCAACATGACAATGATCCAAAACACACCGCCCGGGCAACAAAGGAGTGGCTCCGTAAGAAGCATTTGGAGTGGCCTAGCCAGTCTCCAGACCTCAACCCCATAGAAAATCTGTGGCAGGAGTTGAAAGTCCGTGTTGCTCGGCGACAGCCCCAAAACATCACTGCTCTCGAGAAGATCTGCATGGAGGAATGGGCCAAAATACCAGCTACTGTGTGTGCAAACCTGGTAAAGACCTATAGTAAACGTTTGACCTCTGTTATTGCCAACAAAGGTTATGTTACAAAGTATTGAGTTGTATTTTTGTTATTGACCAAATACTTATTTTCCACCCTGATTTACGAATAAATTCTTTACAAATCCTACCATGTGGATTCATGGATTTTTTTTTCACATTCTGTCTCTCACAGTTGAAGTGTACCTCTGGTGCAAATTACTGACCTCTGTCATCATTTTAGGTGGGGGAACTTGCACAATCGGTGGCTGACTAAATACTTTTTTTGCCCCACTGTATAGCACATTTAAAGACCACAGGTACACCAAAGTGCTTCTCAATAATACAATAATATGAAATAAAATTAAAATTACATAAGGATGCGATAGCAAAGTGCAAAATACACTACCAGATAACACAGAGCACTTTAATCGGCAATGCTAAGTTAAATAAATAAGTTAACAAACGTAATTTAAAGGATTGAATAAATTCAAACATGCGAATATCAACTGGAAGATTATTCCGGTAATACAATAATATAGGTTAAAATTACATATAGGTTCAATTGCAAAGTACAAGGAATATGGTTTCCACTGACCATGGAAACAAACTACACAGTGTATGTAAATAAAGACTTTTAACATGGATGTTTCATTCATTAAGATCCGATGTTTCTTTTAGGTGTTCAGTCTATGTTTTACTCATGCAGAGACACGGCAGTTAAGGAACAGATACAGTTACAGGTACGGTTCATCTATAGCAACAGAGCGAGTGCATTTTCCAGTATTGTTCTAAGAGCTGCAGTTTCCTGTTGGTGAAAGGAGACTTGTCTTAAAGCTTTACTGCCATGTCATTGACTGCAAAGCCAAATTCTAGATTTAGGAAGAAGTAATTTAATTAAACCAAAATTAGGAATAAATATTCTGATTGTCAGGTTTTTACTTTCAAACTAAATTTCCTTCTTTGATATCAGGAAATATGGACGTCAGGTGCAGGAAAGGAAATGATGGAATACAAACTGAGACATATCGGATGTACAGACACAGAGCGGCTCCTCTGTGCCAGTTACATCATCCTTGGCCATATACCAGCTCATAACTCAATCCCAGTTTTCCTCACACTAAACTACACCCCTGGAAATTTTCCAGCGACTACACTTACTCTGGCTATTTCCTGCAGCCTATATTCATTTACATTTATCCTAACATGGTTTACCTGTAAAACAATTTGGTGACTGTATTTTGAATTGTTACAACTAACACATGGCAAAAACAGACACACACAAATAAATGTAAATCAAGCGTTAAACATCCAAACGAGATGTTATCAGATAATCTGCGCTTCAGCACACTCACCCTCTGTGTGTGCTGCCTGCACCAGCCAAAGGATCACTGCACTGTGAAGAAGAAGTTGTCCCATCATGCTCGACCTAAAAGACAATGTTTTTGAGACCCAACGAGAGGATGAAGACGGTGAAGCAGATGTTCGGAAGTGGGGAACCTAACCTGATTACGAGGGCCTAATATACACTCAGCTCTGAGGCGTCCCTCCTCTCACCAGCTCTGTTTGTGGCAGACCCTCCCCCACTTACTGGCAGATGCACCCGAGGTGTGCACACACTAACCGAATAATTGGCCTCTTAAAGTACATTAACACTTAACAGAGAGAAGCAAAGAGAGGGAGATTACCAGATTGGACATTGACTGATGACCTGTGGAGGGTGCATTACACATACAGGCTGGGCCAGCTGATAGTTTGAAAACTATACGTATACACCATTTTTAAAAGTATAAAGTGAAAGAAAAGAATCAGAAATGATGTATGCAGGAAATTTGAGTAAAGAAACCCTCAGTTTCAGGACAGTGTCGTTTATTTAATACAAACTAAACCAAAATGGAGAAGCAGTGTGTGAAAAACACTGAAAAAAGTACACTGGGAAACGTTTTTGCCTTCATTTGGTTCTTTTTCAGTTATTCTGATGTAGATTTGCTGCTGTAGTTTGGATTATTGTCCTGTTGCTGATCCAATATGAGCCAAGCTGTCAGGCTAATGGACACATTAAACTCTAGAGTACTTTGGTATAAAGAGGAGTTCATGGTTGACTCAGTGACGACAAGGTGCCCAAATCCTGTGGCTGCAAAACAAGCCCAAACCATCACCCCTCCATCACCGTGTCTGACAGTTAATATGTGCTGTTTGTGTTTTTTTCTTTGCCAAACATGTCACTGTGC
>NW_024582892.1:301630-304759 GCF_018398535.1 Haplochromis burtoni | reverse complement strand
TCCACTCCTGTAAAGATTGGCAGCTGTCTTGAAACTACTTGTTCTAACTATAAAATGATGGACTTCACCAACAATCGCTGCTAATGTCTTTTCACCTTCCCACTGTGTTAACACGCACCTGAATGCTCCAGACGAGCAAAATGTCAAAACCTCTGCTTTCACAGAGGTGCCCACACAAACTGATGATCAGTTAATCAAATGCATTTGATTATCAGCACCTGCCTGCAACATGAATTTCTTTAGAAGCAGAGAGGATGTATTTAAATAATAACCCAGTGTTCATCTGAAGAGTTAAGACCTGCTTAGGACAACATGATATTTAATGTCCTAATATGTGAAATATTAGAACTTACAGAGGTGCACTTTCTTTTTTCCATAATTATATGGATGGATGTTTTTATGAATTATAAATGTATTAGGATTAGAAACTTTTTTCCTACTAACATCAGTGACATTTCCAAAAATACTCTCAACTACATCTAATCGTTTAATAGTGACAAACATTCAGCTGTAGGCTTTAAGTCGCTCTATTTCCACAGTGCCTGCAGTTTTGCGATGTAAACGGGTGAACAGTCATCAGTGCAGTTACTTATGTGTCTATAGCATGAATGATGTTTCCCTGAAGGTTTGTCAAAATAGCAGGTAGACGACGACACCGGTCACTCTTGGATTACAAAAGCACCGTCGTACAGCATAAAAACAACCATGGACAGGAACTGAGCCTCATCCGTGCAGGCAACTATGGAAGGACTGATTAATGTAAATATAATCCATCATTCAAATTGCTGCACCACAGTGACAGAACACAGCCAAACTAAAGCTATGCATGCAGTGACATGAATAGGCAGCATTATAGCTCTGTGTTTAGATTAAAGAAAGAAAATACGGTTACTTCGGTAAATATTTCCACAGACCAAACCTTCTATAAGTCACAAACAGAAAGCTCAACATGCAGCCCCTCTGAATGAAGCCTTATTTTTGAATGGACAATAATGACATCACTTCCATATGCAGAGTAGGCAGCTGGCAGAGATAATGATGATGGAAACCTGAGTGAAGTGAGCTTGGTGCTTTTTTCCACATCTCTTTCAGCCTAGAACGTCTTCACAGTCCTGGCCTCCACACAGAGCGGCTTCATGTGTGTTTAAAGTGACTAAAAAGAGAAAGATCTCTCACCTTTCGCACAGATTCCTCACCTAAAGTCCAAATCCTCTTCCTGTGGGGTCAAGAAGAGGTTAATGTCTCACTTCCCAGCCCACCCAGACCTCTCACATACTTGGCTTCTGGACAAACTGAGCCAGCTTTTCACCACCTGGTAATGAATGTGTCTTTCAGTTCATCACTGATCACTCAGCTACCAAAGCTTCACCTGTAGGTTCTTGTGATAAGTATTAGTAATAACAAGGCCCTCATATGTTTTATATGATACCTATTTACATATTGTGTGTAAAGACAATTTATAACTGTTATAGTTATCAGCTAATCCACAAGTTTATTTATTTTTTTACATTTATTTACTTTATCCACCATAAGATGTTAATAATTAATTCAATTTCATTCATATAGTGCTGATTCACAAAAAAAAAAACAGTCACTTCAGGTTAAGTGATTCTGTATGATAAAGCCCTGGGGGACAGTGGGGAGGAAGAACTCCCTTTTAACAGGAAGAAGCATCCACTGGAATCAGGGTCAGGGACCGGCAGCCATCTGGAGTTGTCTCGTTAATTATCGGTTTCCCTGATGACTCCTTGTATTCTGATTCCTGGCTCCAGTTTTTGTACTCCTTGTTTGAGTTCAGCAGTAAATCGGGTCTTCTGAATCAATCCCTGTTTCCCCAGTATTGTTTGGGAAACAGGGATTACCAGAGATCATGTTAGAGATTATGGAGACACACCATGTGAGAGTGAAGAGAAACATTAATGATATGCTGAAGAGCTAAATGAACAGCTGAGGAGTGACTAATGATGCAGAAGAAATGCTCAGTGGATGATGGGATGTCCTGCAGCAGTCTGAGCCTGTAGTGGTATAACTACGGGATAGTTCAGGGCCACCAAGCCAGCCAGAATGTTTTTAGCTGCCCGTTTCCTGAATCCCAAACTGGGAGCTGGTTCGACAGGAGACCTGAAAGCTGAAGGACCTGCCTCCCATTTTACTTTTACAAACTAACGTTTAAGACATTATTTTCACTGATTATTCAAGACTTTAGTTGTAAGGAGAAAGGTTTTTAAATCAGTTCTAGATTTAACTGGGACCCAGTGAAGAGAAGCCAGTATAGGGGAAATACGATCTCTCTCTCTCTCTTCTCTGGCAGTACCAACGCTGCATCATTTTGGATCAACTGAAGGCTTTTTAGATTATTAGACCCAACGTTTTCTAAAGCTTATTCACAGCTCAGAATCACCCTTATTTACCTTATACAGAGCCACAGTTCATCCACTGTTGGAAACTGTTTCCGCTCCTCTCCATATTAACGCCAACTTTCTTCTCATAGGCTGCCCCTCATAAAGAGAAGGTTTAAACAGAAGATGGCAAAAGCCCTTCTCTGCTCACAACCAGATCTGTGTGCTCAAAATGACCAAATTAAGGAGATCCCTGCACACTGATAACGTACAGAGCAACAAACTTGGGGAAAAAAAAACTGTCAGTGACTCTTTTAGTAGTTTCTTCAGTCTCCTGATTGATTGCGGTTTCAGCACTTGTACCATCACAGCAAACAAATCCCTCTAAACACAGATGCCGACCTCTAGTTCATTCCTAAACTGCCTTTACTGCACTTCCGCGGTGGACTTTGGTTTGACACGGCGGTCAGGATGTTGGCGTCTTGCTCTGTGTGCCATTAAAAAAAAATAACAACTGTGATCGGGACCACAGAGCAGCTTTTGTTCAGCAGGGATTCTCTGACTGCACACACCCATGTCTGCCATATGCATTCCTGTCCAGATGTTGATCCTGCAGCTGGTAGAGGCAACCTGGCCAGCGAGGATCAACGTCAGCGTTTGGTTAATAGCCAGGGAGGAGGAATCTTTGAACACGAGCATCTGACAGGAGTTGGTGCTGGTAATCCAGCCTCACCTTACATCACTGGCAACAGCTGTGAAAGGTCTGAGCAGGAGTTTAAGGGAAAGATCA
>NW_024582892.1:218801-291760 GCF_018398535.1 Haplochromis burtoni | reverse complement strand
AATGTCCCGCCTTCACTGTTGTGATTGGTGTGGGGGTAGGGACAGGCTTAGGGCGTCGGGGGGTTCCCCGGAGGCATCTTCCTTGGGGGCTCAACCCGGGGTAGCGGTCATGTCCGGTTAGGGGCTCTGTTGGCTCTCAGGTGACTGTTTCCTCGCGGCTGCGTGCAGCGGGGCTAGGGGAGGGTCTGTGCTGACGGACGTGGGTTACTGACCTGGTAGCCTGGCTGCCCCTGGGTGGGTCCGGGATGGGCGTGAGGTTCTGGGGGCGCTCCGTCTCTGGGCTGGGGCCCTGGCCGGGCCTCGGGGGCTTGGGTCCTGGTTGGTGTGTTGCCGGGGTTGTGGGCGGGTGGGTGCATGGGGGCCCAGCCCTGGAGCAGGGTGCCGCCGGTGCATCGAGCCACCTGGGGGGCTCTTCAACTGGTGGGGGAGATTGTCACATCTTGCAGGAGCTTTCCTCTCCTCAGGAGCTCCCTCTGCAGGAGGGGGAGATACAGGAGAGGTGGAGGAAGATCTCAGCCTGGGTGTTTATTGTCTTATGTAGTCTGGAAGATGAGTGGATGGTGGGGTGGGTGCAGTTTTCTCTGTGGTGGGGTTGGGTGGACTGTCCCGGGCTCTGTGGGGCCGGGAGGCGCTGCTGCACTGGGCCCCGGTCTGGATGGGCCTGGGCCCCCTTTCCCTGGCGGGTCGCGGAGTATGGGGGTGCCTACTGGGGTCAGCGGGGGAGCTGGCCCCAGGGAGGGGTCACTTGCCCCTCCCTTCCTTCCCTCCCCATCTCCAGCTGCCTCCCTCTTCCCGCTCCACCACAACCACCCACACATGCAGGGCCTTGGAGTAGGGGTATGTCACCAGGGTGCAGAGGAGGCTACCCCCCCCTGTCCCCTTCTGGCTGCCTCTGCCTCAATTTTATCCCACAACTTAGACATTCACATTACTCACACTCTCATTACACATACATATAGGATCTTGGGGGTGGGCACGATACACGGAATCCAAAGTACCATCAGGGTGTACACCCCACCCCTGGCGTCGTTGCCCACCTCTCAATTTTAAATACACGTAGACATTGAGGGCTAGCAGGAGGGACCATGCGCTTACCTGCTGCTCTCTGGCAGGTAGCTCCATGCCCTCCTGGGTTTTAAATGCACCTTAGAACACACATGCATCAACACTACAATGAGCGGGTGGAGGGAGGTTTGGAGTCTTCTCTCACCCCCATTCTCTGCGACCTGCTGGAGCGGGGGGGGCTAGGAGGAGGAGTTGGCCGTCCGACTGCGGTCTGGAGTGTGGGGCCTCCCTGCTGCTGCGGAGTCGGGGCGGTCTGCCTCCCCCACCGCAGGGAAAAGGGTAACACCACCTGGGTCTGGGTGCAGTTCCCCCCTCCAGGGGCAAGGGTACCTAGACCCGGTTGTAGAGTACGCTTGGGGAGTGTGATCGTGTGTACAGCGTCTCTTTATGTCTGTCTCCACGTTGGTTGAGTGTGGAGTAAGTGCATATGAGAGCATGAGGGTGGGAATGGATGTTTGTATATGTGTGTGCCTGTATGTCTGTGTCTATATGTCAGGTTGGGTGTCAGGCGCCACCTCTCTGGGGACATCTCAGGCCCTCCAAGGTTTGGAGGCCTATCTCCCCCTACCACCACTTCCCCTGCCAGTGGCGGACTCCCTCAGACATCGGTGCGTTGGTGGTTCTTTGTGTCTGGGGATGGGCGTCCAGGTACACACCGGCTCACTCCTTGGCGGCCGCTTATCGGGGCCTGGAGCCTGGGGCTCGCTCGGGCCACTTCGGAGGTGGGGTGCCCCCGGCCTCTCGGCCTGGGGCTCGGTCACTCAGGCACGGCTGGCTGCCGGCGGAGCTCACGGGCGCGTCACTGCAACTCCCCCTGGCTTCTGCTCCGCGGCTGCTGAGTGAGCCCTCATCTGGGACTCTCCTCAGCTCTTTCTGGGACAGTGGCGCGGCTGCCCCTCTGTTGGTCTTCCTTGGTCTCTTGTGTTCTGGGGGCCTCTGGATGTCTGGAGTTTTGATCTCCTCCATACCTGCTTCATGCCCTGGAGGACGGGGCTGTGGCCCCCCCACACCCTCTAGCAGATCATTACATGAAGGAACCTTTTAAAAAAACAAGCGCGTCCATGCTCACAGGTGTACACACGGGTGATCACACCCACAAACTACACCCTTTTTGGCTCCTACCTCAAAGCACACTGTGTTCTGTTGATCTTATGTGCTGCACAATAATGTTTAATATTTAGTATTTACTGTCATATTCCCATATATCATTGTGATGTTGTTTATTCTATTACTCTTGTTCTCTTCTGCTTGCTTTCTTTTTTCTTTCTCAGCAGGTGATCCAGGTGATTGATATATGCATTTTTTTTCTCTGCTCGTTCTGTTGGTTTTTGTCTTTTGCCCTTCTCCCCCGTCCCTCTTCTCAGCTGTTTCTCTTTCCCTCTTTCTTTCTCCCCTTCTTTCCACCAGTCAAGTCTGTCCCGTATTCAGTAAGTGAAAATAAAATAAACAATAAAAGGTGAATCAAATGGACCATTACGGCAAGGCTGGGATGGTCAATTTGGTAAAGTAAATCCGTTGGGCATCTTTCTTTGCCTTTAGACAACAATTTTTTTTTTTTTTTTTTTTTTATATTTTTATTGAGAGACAAGTGTACAGTAGTTTACAATGACAACACAATCTGTTCCCATCACACATTTTTTAGTTTTTCTTACATGAACAGACACAATAACACACACACAGGCACACCCACACACACGCTTAAGTAAACAAACAAAACAAAACCTAATAAGAAACCCAAAACAAACACAAACCCCAAAAGGAAAGAAAAAAAAAAAAAAAAAAAAAAAAAAGGGGGGGAGATATGATATTAATCAGCTGGTAGAGCGTTTAATGACTTGCAATAGTCCACGAAGGGGCCCCAGATAGAATAAAATTCTCTGTATTTGCCCTTCGCCACAAGGCCTATCTTTTGCAATTTAAGAGATGACATCACATCTCTAAACCAAAGAGAAACTGAAGGTGGCTTTGAAGATTTCCAAAGGAGTAAGATGCAGCGTCTAGCCAAAAGTGATGTAAAGGCTAATATTTTGAAGTGTGTATCGGTCAGAGAGGAGTTCAGCCTTCGTGAATTTTTCCGTATCGACGAGCGGCGTGTCGGGTGACCCAGGCCGTGGCGAAGTTTTACCACGAGGCGGGGATGCAGTGTTAGCAGCAGGCCGCAAGTTCGGCTGAGAGGTACTTGCGCTCTTATTAACCTTACGCGACATTGTAAACACAAAAGGCAAAAACAGTCTTGTCTCGGAGCTATACAAAAAGAAAAAACCCGTCAAAATGTGCCTGGAAATGATAGATAATAACTAGACTCTGCAGGAGCTACGCTCGGTGCGACCTACGCCATAGTCACATAAACCGGAAGTCTAGACAACAATTCTGATGGCAAAAGAGCCAAACGGGACAGGCAAAAAAAAAGAAGAAAAAAAAGGGAAAGATCAAATGTGAAATACTTGAAATACACTTAAGCACTTAAAAAAAAAAGAAGAAAACCAGTTTTTAAAAAGTTTAAAAACAAAAATATATGCAACAGTCCACTTCAGGTGTAATTTTAGGGCCAGTCTTAATAGTTTAGCTTTCTCTGTGATCTGCATACTCAAGACTGTAGAGATGGACGGGGCAGTGAGATCACCAACGATATGCCGAGCCAGCAGAAATGTCTAAAGGCAAGATAAATTAGCTTAGCCTATAAATGCTGTAGTGTGAGTCATCGTTCATGTTTCCTGCCCCCATCCATCCTAGTTAAATTAGAGAAAACCTGTGCTCGGTCAACAATTTCAATTCAATTTTATTTATATAGCGCCAAATCACAACAAAAGTCGCCTCAAGGCGCTTCATAGATACAACAGGCCTCCACCTCCAGGAAACTGTGTCTAGCACTTAGCTAGTGCAACCACTTGCAAACAGTATTACCAGGAATAACAGCAAAACGTGTAATGCACATTATAATCACTTAGTTTGAGATGTGGTGTCAGCATCAATCAGCCAATCACTGTGCCTGGGAATCTCCTCCCACTGCTGTTAAATAATTTTTTATTAAAACTTCTTTAGGTGATATATTTGAATTCACTCCATAAATCCGCTATTTTTCCATATCAGGCTGCTACAAAACAGATTCTTTAAAAGTGCCTTTGATAAAATATGCAGATGTTACAATTACTTTGAATGTGTTAATGTAAAAGTACAGAGGCTGTCCAGAAGACATGACAGGCTGTTAAGCGAGGAACTGTGTGGTATGAGGAAGTCAGGAGTGACAGATGAGGCTGGATTACATCAGGAATCGGCTCCGAGCCCCTTCGTGTATGCATGGTGATGGACAGGCTGACACAGGAGTATGTGGGAATGGCCCTGGGCTGATATTTGCAAACACTGATCTCCAATGTGAGTATGTAACAGTAAAGCTGCAGGAAGCAGAAGTAGCAAATGTGGGTGACATTCAATACCTGGAACAAACCATCCAAAGCAACAGGCAGTGCACAAGAAAGGTGAAAAGGAGTGCAGGCAGGGTGGAGTGAGTGAAGAGGCGTGCCAGGGGCGATTTCTGACAATGATCGCAGCAAGAGCGAAAGAAGCTTTACAAGAGTGTAACGAAACATGCTGCAATGTATGGTTTGAATACTGTGCCACTGGGAAGAAAAGAAACAAAAAAAAGTAAGGCTGAGGTGGTTTGGACATGTCCACAGGAGGGAAAGTGGACATACTGACCCACAGAGATGCCAGGCAGGAGGAAAAGAGGAAGACAGACTCATGGGTGTAGTTAAGTGACATGCAGAGAGTTTGTGTGACAGGAGGATGCTGAGGGTAGGGTGAGAGAAGCAGACAGTCCACTGTGATGAGTGGACCATAGCCAGGGAGCATTTAAGAAGTCCAAGATAACACAAAGATGAGGTCTGATGAGAGCAGCAGGAACCTTTAAGACTGCAAGGAGCACAAAAATAAATAAATAATTTCACTTCATTTCTACAGACTTGAGCAATTTCAAAGTTTTTTTATTTATATTGCAAGTGCTGTACAAAGGTGCAGTTTAAATTATTCCTGTTTCCAAATGAATAAATAAAATCCCTCTTCATAACATAAACCTTCAGATAGAAATTTACAAATGTATCCTATTACATTCATTACTAGTATAAACAATGCAAGCCCTTCAACAAAACCCCAAACTGCACGGCACATTGATGGGCCACGACAACGTCCTTAAATGGTTTTCAAATGGTCAACATATTGGTTCAGCTGTACAATCATACACTACTATACAATCCACACCCTGGTCACCAAGTGTGAAACAGCACATTTAGAAGTCACTGAATCTAAATGTAGAGGTTTAAGGTCTAAATCGGGAAAATGGGAGGGTTGTGATTTCATTGTAACGCTGATGTAACCTACTGGAAACCAAAGTGAGGAAAGTCAGATGATCAGATAAAAGGAAAACAAAACAGGGAAACCGTTCAAGTGCAAAAAAAAATGTGAGGGAACGGGTGAGGGGAGGGAATAAGAATCAAAAAGGTCAAAGGAGATTAAATATACACATATATAGCGTCCGTTTCAATGAGCACCGAGGGGGGTTTGTGCCTCGCCTCCTTTCACTCTAGTGCTCACAGCATCCTGGTCATCAATAGAACACCAGCCACCGCTGTCCACCTTAAGATGGAAGAGCCAGGCATCCAGTAACAGACCTGAATGAAGATATTTAGTGATGTTTGCATCCACGTCCACAATAGTTCTATTAAAGCAATTTAAATTGTCATCCTCTGAAGCAAAAAGAACCTACTCCATGTTGCTTTTCAGCTGATGCACCGTACGCTTGTCCAGGTAACGGCAGAAGAGAGTGAGCAGGTTTGAGGGCAGAAGGAGAGGCTCCACCAGCGAACACTGGGATAGTTGTCCTGCCACCTGGAATATGATGTCAGTCCTAAAAGAGAAAACATCAGTCTCAGGAGTAAGCTTAGACCCGTCACTTCATTTGATATTAAAACCTAAAAGACTCCCACCAGGTCTCAAAGTCCCCGATGCTGGGCTCTAGAGGAACACCCGAGGACAGCAGCTTCTCTCCTTGGGAGAGCAGAGCGTACAGCAAGGACAGGCCGAACTGAAAGGGAGAAGAGAAATCCACCAATAAGAACAAAGACCTGTACCACTATCCAGGCAACTTCAGGGTTAACCCTGGATTCACTGCCGTTAGCCTCGCTTACTCAAATATACACTAACGATATTGTGCTTGGTCAGATGCTACAACACCATGCTTCATGTAAATGTGCTCATAGCCACTGATGAACCGCGGCTTAACTTAACTATCAACTAGTTAAGTTAAGCCACTGTGTCAGGATAAGTGAAGCCAGAAAATAGAATGTCATCCTGGGTAAGTTGAACTTTCAGGGCCTTGTAGGTCAGAACACAAAAACAAAAGCACAGACCTTGTTCTGACATGCCAGCTCAAGACACTCGTATGTCGTTAGAGACTCCAAAGAGGTCAGATCTTTGAGGAAGCCAATGAGCTGACTGAACGCCAGCCCACCGATCACATTTCGAAGAGGTGGGTAAAGCACAGGAAGGGTCTGAAAAGACAAGATTTAGCCCAGTCATTTTTATAAAGACACTTGATGTTCGTCATTTATGTGCATAACTCCAGCCTTGTGTTTTTATAGGTGGAGCTGTGCCAAGTAGGCCTGTAGAAGACCAATTGTTTTTTTTCCATTTGCAAATCTCTCCTGTAACTGGAATATATCAAGGCTCAATATATTCTTCAATCTCACCCCGTCCGTGTAGACTGTAAAACCAGCTGTAACTGGTAGAGGTTGAGTAACATCAGGAAACCAAACAAGAACCAAAAATAAATATATCACGAAGTGGTGTTGCTAAGCAGACCATTCAGCTTACATTTCCTTTTGCACAGCTATAAAGCTGCCCTACCTCGTCTGCATCTCTGCTCATCAGTGTTGGTAGGTTAGTGGTGACAACACGCAAGATTTTTAGTGCAGAATCGTGTTTCAAGAACGGCAGCAGACGGGCGACGAGCTTTTTGCCTTTGGAGACGAGCAGAAAAGGAATGAAGTCCCCTTCCGATTCCCTGCATCAAAATTTTTTAAAGTGTTTAAAACGATGAAGTCTCGTGTTAGGATGCATTAAATGACAAACTGCATGACTCACAGGGGATTGTGGTGCTGCAGCTGGGAGTAGATGTGCTCCACTTTCCTCTGAATCTTCTCCACCAACCTCCTTTCTTCTGCTTCGGACAACAATGGAGTTTTCATCCTCTCAGTTTCCTCCACCTCTAACAGAACCATGAACAACTGCAGGACAGAAGCCATTTTACAAGGTGGCAAAAAGAGAAAAAAAAAAAACCCTCACTGCTGTGTCAAATCAAGTCATAATCAGGTACCTTTTCTATTTTGTTAAGGATGTCTAATCGCTGTAGTCTGGTGTCTTTCTGATCCTTAAATGAGAGGAAATAAAGGTCAGTAGCAGGAAAGGCAGACCGAAAACACTCAAACACAGGGAACCTCCAAAATACACAATCACCTCAAGCAGACCCTGAGGCTGGACTGCATGAACAGCACTGATGGCTCGGCGAGGAGAGTAACACGTGGAAACTGCAACTTGACCCAAAGAGCCTTCAATGTGCACCACTGCAAGAACAAGAGACGCTTACACATAAGCAGAGCAACCCCTGTAGAAACAGATGCATTCAGAAGGATCAAAAATAAGGCATCTATGAGACAAATGTTTTAGGATGGAAGCATTTTAGGCCTCGTGCACCTCCAAAAACATTGAAAAAGGCAGGACTACCTGCATGCACTATTCACCGACTCAAACGAGTCCAACAGCAGCTGGAGGGAAAAATGTTTGTTAAATCAAAGCAGCGTGGAGATCATGTCTCTCCTACTCTCACGGGCAAATTCTGGTACAAGCATCTCAACAGTCAATGAGAAACGCAGCCTGTGCCTCACTAACCCGGTGTGTAGGAGTCTGTTTTTTTGACGTAAGGCGTGGTGAGCTTAGGTGGCTCCCTCTTGCTCCTGATGCCCAACTCCTCTTCGGCCATCTTTGATTCTATTCGACGATAGTACTCCTGTAACAGTTTAAAGGTTCACCGGCAATCAAAAATGAAATGCTTCTTCGCTTCCCCTCTCCCATCAAAAAATTAAAGAGCAAAGCTTTTATTTCCTACCTGATAGTAGTAGTCTTCAAGGTAAGGATTCTCACTTTGCAGCTGGATCATCTGCAGCCGGGTGATCCACTCCTTTTCTTTGGCCGTCATAAGGTTACAGTACGGATCCCAGCCCTCTGGCTTTCTATAAGCAGGTCAGATTTGGCCGTAAGTATAGCGAATGACCCGACACGATCAAACTCTTCACTCCATGCACCAACCTTTGGAATAGCCGCTGTTTTTGACTAAGCAGTCGTTTGTGTTGGGGATGGAGCTGCGTGGCTGGACCAGGGTACCTACTGGTTAGAGAACTGTCTCATCAGTATGCATGAAATCTCAGACTGTGCTTGGTTATGAGCACATAAAGAGAAGATGCATTTATATATATGAAATCTCCATCTTTCATTTCCAGAAGGCTTATACATCCAAGAACATCTGCCTGTACCTTGCAGATAAACATTAGCACCACTCACTGATATTTATGCATGACACACAATACTCAAACTTTTATTTAAACAGATTAAAAGTCTCTTTTTTTAAAGAGTCCTAAACTATGAGAGGCAGCTTTAAACTAACATGTTCTCTGGTGCAAACCTCACACAGAAAGGGCCCCGCCCAGGTCACGCCCAACAGTGAGCCACCGTGATGCTCATCTTAGACGTTTGCATCTCAAACTTCATGAACTCAAAATTTATAGTCAGAGTTTAACAGACTATACATTTTGTTGACCAAACCTGTTTCAGCAACATTAACGTCAAGCACCTGAAAGGCTGTACTGGATTAGAGGGGCTGTAAAAAGGGGATGGCCTTGGTGAGTTGGCTCCGAAGCGAAGTTGCATCATTTTGGGAGTCTGAGGCGTCGAGGGGCAGGGGTGGGTTGGAGGAAACATGAATGCCCTGGTCTGCTTTAGTACAAAATAAAAGTCAAGCTCAAATCAGATCTGCACAAAAACACAGAAATGAAGGGGTGAGCAATACTGAAATCAACCTGATTGTAATGCTGGCGTGGGGTCAGTGGCTGACGTGGGAAGAGGGGGGATCTTGGTACTATGGGTGGGTACACCTGCATGAAAAAAAAAAAAGTAGAACTTAAAAAAGGGAAGAAGTCCACAATTTACAGTGAGTCAGCCGATTGTTTAGAAGCAGTGACACACATCAACAGCATCTATCCAGTTACACAAATATCCAGGTGGTAAAAAGCCAGTTGCCCACCTGAGTGGGTCCTCGATGGCCAAACTGTCTTCTGGAGTACAATCCTCTGGAGTCCCCTCGCCTGACCCCATAAAGTGGCCCGGCGGAGTACGGCAAGTCAACAAAGTTGGAGTTCAGAGTCTGACCTCTACCTCTGTGCCCAATTACACACACTATAGCACTGTCCTACAGAACACAGGAAGATACAAAGATAAAAATACAATGAACTTGTCATTATATGTATAACACATTCTTAAGTGATCATAACCTCAAGTATGGATCCTGAGGTTCTTCTGGTTTTTCTGTAAGAGGGCATCATCATCTAGGATGGAAAACAAACATGGAAGGGAAGCATCAGCACCACAGAAGAAAAACAAAGTGTAGTAAAAGGATTAAAAGTTGGCACTTACATCATCCTCAAAGGGACGCTGGTACATGGTGGTCCCGCAGTCCACTATGGCACTGTCAAGACTCTTAAAAGAGCAAAAAATGGATCAAACGGAGGATTTTAACGTTTTTAGTGCAATTTTCTGACAACACACAGATTCATCTTTGTCACCTTAAGGCTCGGTCGGCCCTCGATTATTCTCATCACAGCTGGGTCTTCAAACATCTGCCCCCTGCCCAGAGCTGCTCTCTGTCCCCTACTTCTGCCGCGCTGCCTCGAGGAAGCCCACGGAAAATACTGCAGCTTCTGTCGGGGAGGTGACGGGGCTCTGCGGGGAGACCGAGGTTTGGGCTGTGGGGGAGGGGGTGTTGCAGGTGTTGCAGGTGGTGGCGGTGGCGGCGAAGGCGGAGCCTCTCCAAACTGAAGGCTGCTGCTGGACTCTTCTGTGGTCCCGTTTGCATCCAAATCTAGACATGCAGGCAGGGAACAAAGAAACAGATGTGGAAACTCTGCTTTCTGATAGGTTAACAGGTTAGATTCCCAGTAACCCTGTAAAAACGATGCAAAAATGCAACTTCACATATTTCTTTTAAGTGGTCAGAACCAGAAAAGTCCTCTAAAGGCTGCAGAGGTTTCCTGAAATCTTTTGGCCCCAAAAGTCAAGTTTTTCCTTTTTTTCTTTTAATCAACCAAGTGTTTTTTCACGTTTCGTTTTTCAGTTTAACTATAATAACCTTGCCTATTACTCTAAGGTATCGTATGAGTAAAAATGGCAGGGTTTGCGAACAGGTAAAGCTCCCCAACTTTTATTGGACCGGAGTCTATTCAGGCCCCTGGGCCGTATGTTTCACAACCCTGGGTTCGAGCACAGCAGCCAAAAAAGCACACATTACCCAACAAAGCCCGATTCAACCCTAAAGGCAGCACCTTATGAGCCGTCGTGCATTTAAGAAGTGCATTTAAGCTACGTCAAAGAGGACTGTGCACAATAAAAAGGGATCAAGGAGGCTGAGCTGGAGCTGAACATTTTAAGATCTTCACAGCTCAGGTTGAGCGGTTTGGAGACAAAGTTGCAGAGAGGAGATGCTGAGATGGTTTGGATGTTGAAGATGGAGCGAGAAAGAAACAACAAAAGAGGTTTTTGGATGTAGTGAAGGAGGTTGGTGTGACACCTAAAGGAGCAGCTGAAAGAAGACGACTAATTTCTTTCCACTTAACCTTAATCTGACCTGTAAGATAAACATTTTTAGTATTATTAAGCCTCAGTTTTAAGTTGGAAAGCCAAATTATCATGCTAGATGCTTACATTATTTTTTGATAGTAAAAGCTCACGTTTAACACACAGACACGTGGGGGGGGGGGGAAAGAAGTTTAAAAGAAGAACACCTGTAAGCACAAGTTACACACCCATCCCAAACGTCTCCTCGTTGTGGACGTTTATCTCCTCATCTTCCTCGGCCATGGCCTGCAGAAGCCCCGAGTCCATATCCGTCCCACCTTCTCCATCACTGCAGTCCTCTCCATTCTCAGGCCACTGCGGCTCGCACACCTGCACCACATCCTGGTGCGTGGAGACAGAGTGCTTTTTAAGATTTATTAATGAAGAGAGTGTTTCTAAACAGCAAATAGGCCAACAAATAAATAAATCACGCAACAACACGTGTGGAGTTTTCAATCCAACTTTCACCATCTGTTCATTCCGGGCATGCGATGGCTGCCTGATTAAAGCACGCACATTAAAGAGCAGCAGGTTGAAGCAGACTTACGTGTTGCTGCTCTGAGTCACTCATAATTCATTTCACAACTTCTTTCCTCTCCTGATGAAGTCGACGGATCGCGACCACCTTCGCAGCGTTACCCGCGTTCTCTCGTTTGACAGCGCGTGACGCTCATTAACTTTTAAGCGAGCTCACCTGTGAGGTGACGCGTAGGCGTGGACACGTCACACGCGGCTCCCAGCAGCTGTCAAGTCGCCTCCGCCCACGTGCCGCCCACATGTCGTCTGGGTGATTTTTTCGTCTTTTCTTCGTTTCTTTCTGCGTTTGTGTTCAAACCCTGCCTGTAACTACTTTACAATTAATTACACACGATCCTCAGTGAGCGAATAGTGACCTCTGGTGGCCAAAGTCAGTATTTTCCTCACACACGGAGCGTTTATTCGCCCTTCGCTTCTCTTAATGGTCCAGAAGAAGAGGGGGAAAAAATCCTTGCACAGTTTCTCACACACAGCAGACATTTTAAAGGACTGCAACGTTTATTTACTCCGTGTCCATTTTATTAGGCACAGCTGTACAGCTGCTCATTAACGTAAATATCCAGCCAATCATGTGGCAACATGCTTTTGTGAATGTAGACATATTCAACCCTCAAACTGAGGATCAGAAAGACGATTTAAGTGACTTTGAACATAATGGGTTCGTCTGGGTGTTTCAGAAACTGATGATCTACTGGGTTTTTCCCACATAACTACCTTTAGGGCTCACAGAAAACAGTTTGAAAAAGAGAAAATATCCAGTGAGGAGCCGCTTGTTGTGTGAAAATAACTTTATGCCTATTTTGATGTCAGAGTTCAGCTGTTGCAACTAAGGTATGCAGGTGAACAGATGGGCTAGCAGCAGAAGACCACACTGGGTCCCAGTCTGGTCAGCTAAGAACAGGAAGCTTCACTTTCAAGGTTCAAGGTTCTTTATTCGTCACATGCATAGTTATACAGGTATAACACATAGTGAAATTTCTGCTGTGACATTCAGATGGTAGGGTCAGAATTTGGTGTAACTACCATGAAGGCGTGGATCCATCCTGCCTTCCATAAGTGATGCAGGTGTTGTAACGTTGTGGTGGATATCTTGGAACATGTTAGGTCTCAGTAGAAATTGAGCATTGTTTAAACATCACAGCCCACCTGAGTACCATTCCTGACTATCTCCATCCTTTTATCACCACAGTGTACCATCTTGTGCATTCTGCTTCCAGCTGGTTATTGTGCCATCTCACAAAGCTAGGTGTACTTAATAAAATAGCTGGTGAGTGTATATTTCTCCTCTATTTATTGTAAAGGAGTCAAAAACTAAAGTATTTACCGTCTCACCCTGCACAGCAAATGACTTACAGTAATTCTGTATAAATCAACTGCTTATCATACACAAACTTATGACTGAAAAATAAAAATAAAATTATCAAACTGCCCTTTCAACATCCAATCGTATAACCTATCAGTAATCTTTATCTTCTTATGCTTGATGCTTGTAAATTTTCTCACCAGACTTTTATCACAACCAACTGCTTCTGCTGGAGGTTTCTTCTATTAAGAGGCAGTTTTTCCTTCCCACTGTCACCAGGTTCTTGCCAGTAGTGGAGTAGATCAAATATGTCTTTCTGCAGAGGAGCTTTTTATTTTTAAAGCTGACTCATGTGAATTTAAAGAAACATCAACACTCAAAAACAAGTCGCGTTTGCTTTCATTTTATTCTTTGGAATCATTTTTGGCATTTTGCACAGCGCAATAGTGAATGAATAATGAAAAAAACAAAAACAAATGTAGCAGTCAGCATATGGTATAAAAATGCATTTGCAGTGACGTGGATAATTTCTGCAATACAAAGCAAATATATTAAAAGGGGATTTCCTTGCACAACAGGAAAAATTCTCAAATGATGTATAAATTTATGCTTCTTTTTACACCTGGTAGCAAAAGGTAATTTTCATTTCATTTAAACACACTGTGTTTTTGTTTCTGAGCCGTGATAAAGTTTGTAACCTCGCACTGAAAGTCCATGGTTAAAATAAAATAGGGCTGGTTTGGGTTGGATGATTCTGTCTTCCTCCTCATCTCTCTGCTGACTCAGATATTCTTCAAAATTTACAAAGAGTCCAGCTCCGCCCTAACTCCCACAGTAACAAAAAAATGAAAAAAAGAGAGAACTGAGAGTCACATTAGGGCTTCTTCTCAGGGCAGGCCGGCGAAGACCTGCTGGGCCCTCAACCAAAGAGCTTGATGAAGCAGGGGTGGCAGTAGGGTTTGTTCTCCTGCTCCTTGAAGCAGCCTTTGCTCAGCGGCTTCAGGCAGAAGTGACACACGAGGTGATGCGGGTGGAATTTGGCCCCCATTGCGGTGACGCAGCGCCCCAGGATGGGCTGCTGGCAGGCCTGACACATGCTGCCGCGGGACTGGTGGTAGTGGGCCTCGCACAGCGGCTTGCCCTCGTGCTCGAAAAAGCTGCCGTTGACGAAGGGGCTGTAGCACTCCTGGAAACGAGAGGAAGTGACACAGCGAGATCTAGTCACAACGCTGACTCATGCAACTCTAATTACAGCATTTTCATGTGAAATGACAACTTTCCCATGACATAATTCCAGCTTATTTGTGTTTTGTTTTTTTGCATGAACTTCCTCATTGAGGTTTCATTGCACAGCCATCGTGATCTATTTGCCACGGAGCAGATTCAGTGTGTCAGCTGTGGGTTAGGAGACTCCTCAAAGGATAAATATGAGCTCACTGGTCTCATAGATGTTCAATCTGGGAAATTTAGAATCGGCCTTACAAAGAAAAAAATGAATCACTGAATCAACTCACTTCTATTTGAGGTGCTCCTAGGACAGGAAATATATCATTAAATGCATTTATTTTCACAGCAAGGTTGTGTTTAAGCTCAAAACAAAACAAAACCCTGTTTCGACACACGACCACGAACACACTGAATCTTTTCTAGTGATGCTCCACCAACAGGAGCAGTCTCCAAGCATTCATCCAAATTCAGCTGAAATCAGGCAAGAAGGAGAACAGAGAGCAGCAGCAAACATAGACGACATAAATGCATTTATAAAGGCAAATAAAGGTTAGGAGAAATAAGTAAAACTGAGGTACCGTTTAAGCCATGACATTTAGCAAGCTGTTATTTGTAAATCCAGAAAAGCTTCCCTTTAATTAAGACGCCTTCGTCTGCCACATCTTTGCAGTAAAAGACAGATGTGGCCAGTGTTAATATAAAAGTCCTGGTAATGTCTTACCTGTGCATGTGGCATATTTGTGTTCTGCTATTCTATCACCAATAGTCTTTTTATTGTCTAGGTTAGACGTAACCTGGCTGTGAAAATAAAGGTATTTTAACTTTATTTTGAAAAGGGACTTCCTTGGTATTAAAGGATGTAAATTCCTCTTAATCTCCTCATAAACTCTCATGGTGTTCTCCAACCTTTCTGACCTTTTTCAGAGCAGATTAACCTGAAACGACCCGTAAGCCTAACGCATCAATTAATGCTGCAACTCTTGATCAAGTAAAATGCAACACTCACCCGACATACAAAGCACTGTGGGTGCCAGAGAGAGTTTAGAGCTGAGATGTAGTTTTCCAGGATGGGCTGGCTGCAGCCTTGACAGCGGGAAGCAAACAGAGTCAAGAAGCACTGCTGGCAGTACTGCTGGCCCTCACGGTCATGGAAACCTGCAGAGGACATCGCCACAGTTTGACTCAGCTCAAGAGCTCTTTTGATAAATGTCAGATTTACTGTATAATATCACAGATTTAAAAAGGAAAATCAGTCCAAACCTTCTCTGTGTGACTGCGGTTTGTGCAACATTACATTTTATTGATCTGAACTAACAACGGCCGGCTGTATTTTTCCATCTCAGAGCTCGTGCTGCTTTAAATTTGGCCATTTTCTTGCCAAGGAAATACAGAGACTCAGTGTTTTGCCTCGAAATTCACGGCAGAGTGAAACTGCCGATATAACCCCGATCCCAAAAAAGTTAGGAAATCGTGTAAACTGGAAATAAAAGCGGAATGCAGAGATTTGCTAATGTTTTCGACCTCATATTTGAAAACAGCACAAAGACAAATTGTCAGATGTTGAAAGTGGTTATTTAAACCAATTTTCAAGCTCTTAACACTATCATGAACCAAATCACTGAGAACCTGCACAGACAATTTCGGAATAATGTATCCAAAGTTTTTACAAATTAAAAGGAATATAAGGTTTTAATCAGTTAACTTGCACAATGTCAATAAAAAAACTCAGAAGAAATCTCTGTGGGCAACCTCAAAAACAAAGTGCTGTTATCTTCTGACCCTTAAGTAGTTCTGCCTTACAAAAATGACAAGATTGCTGCTTGGCTTCAGGAATACTTCTGAAAACTACTGTCATCCCTGTCTCTGCAAATATATTTTAAAACTCTACCATGCCATGAAGCTCCCAGCACACAGGGTCAGTGCTGATGTTAATTCCAATCTGCAGTTACTGAGACAGCAGAGCGTCGCCGATCTTGTTGCTCCTCAGCAACTTTGCCTGATCTGTCAGTTCATGGCTGAGCTGCTGTGGTTCCTAAATACTTTCACTTTTAAATAAGCACCACGTAAACTCGATGGTGGAATATCTGAGGAGGGAGGAAATTTCACAATCTGACCTCTTGAATTCGCATAGACATAGGCTGCCGGGGGATTCCCATGATGCATTGAGTTTTTCCTTTCCAGTCACCTTTCTCACTCACTATGTATTAATAGACCTCTCTGCACTGAATTATATCTGTTATTAACCTCTGTCTCTCTTCCACAGCATGTCTTTATCCCGTCTTCCTTCTCTCACCCTAACCAGTCACCCCCCTCCCTGAGCCTGGTTCTGCTGGAGGTTTCTTCCTGTTAAAAGGGAGTTTTTCCTTCCCACTGTTGCCAAAGTGCTTGCTCATAGGGGGTCATATGATTGTTGGGTTTTTCTCTGTATCTATGAAGCGCCTTGAGGCGACTTATGTTGTGATTTGGCGCTATATAAATAAAATTGAATTGAATTGAATTGAATTCGACGAGTTCTTTAGAACGACGCATTCCTTTACAAATGTTGCAACGACAGACTGCATGGTTATACACCAGCATTCAAAGATTAAGAGGTGTGGCCTTAAACCCTTCAGTTATATAACGTGATATGAACGTAGATACAAAAACATGGCCGCCTACAGTCATGGACACTGCAACTTTGTTATCTTTTCAAAAAATTAGTAAATTTGTGCAAATGTCTGAATATCTGTCATGACCCCACTAGTCATGAAACATTCAGACAGGATGTAGCCTTTTTTAATGTAAGGTTAAAATCAAATGTTCTAGGGTCTCGAAGTGCAAACTGTAAGTTATTATAAACTCTGAAACTGGTTGTAATGTTTAAAATAATCTAATAATTTAATAAATGAGATAAGATGTGCTTTATTTACCGCAAAAGGTAGGAATTTCCTGAAATATATATAGTATAAAACTTTCAATAACATTATAAAATGCTGTCTGAATGCTAATGGATGTATGGTATAAAGGGCTTCATGTAAGTGTGGCCTGACTGCAATGTATTGTTACCCCTGACAGGAATTAACAGCACCACCCATTACCTTCCTCTCCAAAGGCGCGGCTGCACTTCACACAGCAGAAACACTCTGGGTGCCAGTTCTTGTCCAGAGCCGTGACCATTTTCTACACAACGATTAAAGTGAAAAAAAGAGAAAGTTACAGAGCTTTAGCTGGGCTGGGATATCAATCTGAGCTCTTTAAATAAGCCCAGAGTTGAGTAACAGAAACATGTTCCCATCTTAGCGGCTCACGTTCAGTATGGGTTTGTTGCAGTGCGCGCAGTGAGGGGAGAACAGCGTGAAGTAGTCCGGCTCGCAGTACGGCCGCCCGTCCTTCTCGAAGAAGTTTCGACTGCCCAGCTCCGTCTCACACTCGGTGCACACGAAGTGCTCGGGGTGCCACACCTTCCCCAGAGCTGTCACCACCTGCACAAACAGCCAGGTCAACTCAAGTGAGGGTCTTCCTCATCACATGTCTGACAGATATATTCTGACTGCTCACCTGTCCGACAACCGGCTTTTGGCAGGCTGAGCAGTTCCCCTTAGAGGACGTTTGCACTCCTTGTCGGGTCAGGTCTGATTGGAGGAGCCCCAGCATGCTGTCCAGTGAGCCTCCTGATGAAGGAGGCTGAGGAGGGGCAGCGGCCGGCTGCTGCGGTGATGCTGTAACGGGCGCTGGAGTGACAGGCGCAGCTGGCTGAGAGAAGACAAAGCACAGAGTCCTTATGATGTTAATTCTTTGGGAGTTTATCATCACTCCACAGATGGTGGAAATGAATTTGTTTGGAAGAAACTAATGTGAGGAAAAGTCAAATCATAACAATACTGCACATAGTTTGAGCCAAGGCTCTACACATGTCTCTCTGCTCTGCCTGGAGACTTTAGCCTGGTTAGTCATGGATATGCAGTGGAGATGTTTCCCTTTTAAGACTCTGTTCCCACAGCAGTCTTGTTTATCACTCACAGCTGGACTGCATACTGAAACTAAACAGCCTTATAATGACAGAACTGCCTGCTCTGCTCGCAAGCCGACTCACCAAAAAGGAGAGAACCAGATTATACGCTGTTCCAAAAGCTGATCTTTAAGCTGATCTTTAAGATGACTACCGACAATCTGAAGCTATTTTAGACTCTGGAAAAATTAAGACCAAGACTAATTTTCATCCACAAGCCATATCTGGTGACTGATCTGTACCAGCAGGCATGTGCTGTGGCCAGCAGGCTGCACAGTAACAGTGTAGCCATTATGAAGTCAACTCAACCTCTACAGGGATCCAACACTAATATTAGCATTCTGTAAAAGTCATATAGTGAGCGCCGCTGTGAATTTACAAGTAAAAAGTTGACAGGTTAGCATTTTCATGCAGCTGTGGGTGACTCTTACGGTGCTCTGGACTCTGAAGTCAGACAGCGAAGCCATCAACTTGTCCAGTTCCAATGTGGCCGATGTTGCAGAAGGCTTCGCAGAGCTAAAACACCGAAATCAAACCCACAGATTACACACATGATCAGAAACATGCTAAAATGCTGCACACTCGCACATGTGCAAATATGGATTTTTACTTGCAATAAAAAAATAATACTGCAGGTTTTTAAATGTAAGCAGATTTTAAAGGGGTGCGTTTGCATAAAACAGACCTACTTCCTCAGTCGTATACAGTGATACTCAGACAGATTATACTCTCTTATTTCCCTGTGGATTTGGTACCTGGAGGAGGAGGTTGGTGCTTTATCCTTGATATTATCCCTCTCATCTTTCTTAGAAGAAGGGAACTGAGCCAGGATCTCATCTGACAACAAAACAGGATCATAGATAAGAAATCTGATTTAAACACGAGGATTTAAAACACACGCACACATGCTAACCTGTGATGTTAAACTGGGTGGCGTTGAGTTCCTGTAGCAGATGGTCCAGTTCACTCAGACCTCCCCCCAGCAGCGAGGAGGAAGAGAAGGCCAGAGGAGGATCTGCGCTTCGGGGAGAGCGCGGTTTACACACTGTGCTGCAGGGAGACAGATAATATTAACAATAAAAGGCATTTTAAAAAAAGTATAAACAATGTTGTTGGACTCCTTATGCGAGGAGGAGACTTCTCTCGCTTGCTTAAAAACCACACATTGCTTTGGAAAGAGTGATGTAAAGAAAATGAATGAGATTCCTAACAGGGTTTGGGTTCATACATCAACATGCTGACACACCATCTCTCCGTGTAAAACACTCTATCCCAGTCCATCAAAACTTCACATGCCAGCTGTGCTCAAAATGTGCAACTCTGCAGCACATCCTGAGCTGCTTCCCTGAGACAGAGGGACACTTTAGGCACCCTGATTAAGTCCTGAGGGTCACCCAATGGAAAAGAAGCCATTACCATCAGCTAGCACATCTGGGACCGGCAGCTGCTGGTGGATTAGAACAAACACATTTTCATCAGATCATCACACCCAACTGGCGGAAACCAGTTGCTGTTGTGTTAGAGTCCTTGGGGTGTTTCATTATGCTAGAGGCTAACACCCGCCCAGGATTATTGCTTTGGTGGGTCTTTAAGAAGAAGCTCCCTAAGTACGAGCAGATAGCTGAAAGCAGGGAAGCTGCTGTCCTTGGATTTCATTACACTGGGCATCGAGGGAAAACTGAGGAATCTGCAACACCACACATGTGGTAGAGAGAGCCTCGAGATGGCTGTGGCAAGAGAGGAAAACCATGGAACAAACAGGTAGCAAGCCATCTGGACACAAGCTGAGGTCTGATCACCTTCAGCTGGGCAATTTAGAGGAAAGAGCCAAAACAACTATGATGATGTGTTGGCTTGTGGTATTTTGAACAAGGCTAAAAGCAGCAGGAAATTTAGATGCCTTAAACCTGGCTCAGAATTACATGTCATACAGTTAATTCTTCTTTTTTTAGGTACTTCACGCTAGTTCAGGTCCTTCAGAACTGCTTTAATTCTGTGAGGCGTAGATTTAACAAAGTGCTGGAAACATGTCTACATGCCAAAATACACTGAGTTGCTGCCGTGTGATTGGCTGTTTAGATATTTGTGTTTACAAACAGCAGAACAAGTAATGAATTTGCCGGTGATCCTGTGAGCAATGGAAAAAGACATCTAGGAAGGAGTTACCTGTATAATTTGTCTGGGGTGGAGTTCTGTGTAGTCTTCATTGCTGAAGAAACAGTCTAAGAGACAAAACAGACGAGTGATCAAACAAACTTTATCAAAGCCTCTGCATAATCAGGAAGAAAGAAAACTGGTATGAACGTGGCCCGGATTGACCACCTGCTGCGGGGTGTATGCAGGAGGCGGCGGCCGGCTCTGGGCTGGGTCCTGGGTGGTGGGATCGGCATTTTGAGGCGGGTCAGAGGTGAGCAGGACGGGACACCGAGGTAAAGGGGAGCCTGTGTTCTCCAGATCAGCAAGGAGGGCATCTGGAAGGGAGAGAGAAGTTTCTGTAGCACCACAGAAGCCACATTTCATGTCACAAACATTCATGGTTGTCACTAATGGTGCCAAGTTTATTTACCAAGTATTAAAAGTCAATCAAGAGATTCAAGTTAAGAAAGTAATTTAAAAAGCATGCAAAGTATTACGCTGCATGACAAGAAGGTATTAAGTTTAGTTAAATGACAGATGAGACGAAACACATACAAACGCATGCACAGGCAGCTACGTACCAAACACAACAATACGAGGACTGAGAGGGTAGTTAAGCGGCTCAGGCACTCCTGAGGAGACACAGACAGCCTTTTGTGACCAATACAGCAGCAGCAACTCAGCCCACACACCGAGACACAACACGGAGGACAGCGAGCGCTGGCGGATGCTCGTCACTCAGAGGACAGGACAGTCAGAACCGGCGCAGCTCAGAGATAGTCCACTGACGGTGAGGTCGCTCAGACGCTCAAGCGTTCCTGCATTCATATTCTAAACATGCCAGTGTGGAAAGGAAGCAGAGGAGGAAGAGTGTTTGGCAGCTGATATCTGAGTCCACTCCTCCGCCCACACACACTCACACGCTCACTCTGAAGTAGAAGCTGCACAGAAACTAAACTCACTCAAGTGTTAGCATCTACAGCTGTGTGACATTACTTATCCTGACAAGCAACCGAAGCAGACTGAAGATGAAAGAGGACTTCATATGAGTAACAGTGGTTTACCATGTATGTATAATGACATAGCAACCATTTATTGTGAGTCCTGAAAGGGTACCAGTCCCTTTTTTTTTAAACGTTTATATTATCAAAATGAAAATTTTGGCCTTCCTTTCCAAGAAGTTAAAATAAATAAGAAAGGTCAGTCCAGTTGTAAGCTGGTTCCAGACTGACGCAGAAGACTTGTGTTACCTCAGGGTTACTGAAGTCAAGCACACAGGAGTGACACTTTTTACCAGACAGAGGCTTTTTGTACTGTATTTTAACACTTTAACATGATAGGAATGGAAAACAGGCTTATCGATAGAATTCCTGAGCCAAAGCCAGACAACAAAATATCCCAACTTTTGATCCCGTGTACAAACAAATCCAATCATGTGGCTGACAAACATCCTGTCTCGAGTGCTTGAAGAAAGGCATCTGGACTTAGTTTGTGAAGATGTTGTGCCTCTCATCCAAGAGCTGACGGAGAGTCCCAGGTATTTAACAGCTACAGGGGAGGCAAAACATTCACCCTGTGGCAGCTGGGAGAGGCTAAAGGGCCCCGAGACTCTGAACTGGATAATCGGAAAAGAATGGATGGATGGTAAAAAGTCCACTTGCTTTAATTTCTGGACCTGGATGCCTGAGAACTCAAACTTAATGTCCTCAATTTGTAAAGCCCAAGCTAACGTAACCATAACAACATCATTGTGACATCATCAGCAGATGTTAGAAATGTGCAGGTGTACGACGTGAGAGCGTGCAAAGTGTTCGAAAGCACTTTATCTAAAAAAACTTTGGAAGCTTGTAAATTAGGTCTGAGGATCCTGATAACAGATGGTGGATATTTAAAATTCCAAATTTCTTTAAAAGACCTTCAAATGTTTTCAGTAAACAGTTTACAGTGATGCAATATCTATTACATTTTGGTTAAAAGAAAAAAAAAAGTACTTTCTTGGGGGGGGTTCTGGTACTTCTGTATTATTACGAGTCATGCAAGTCAGAGCTTTGTAGAAAACAATAAGGTTTTCCAGTCTTGATTCCTACTTGGAAGCAGGTGAATGGTCTTTCCATGAAACCTCCTCCCAAAGCCACGGATGACACATCTCAGGCACTCCTCAGATGTGGAGTAACTGCTTCATCTAGTATTATCACACTCTTTCTTGTATTGCAGCTGTGACTCAGTGTGACAGACGAGCATTGCACAACTGGTTTTCTTAGTTATTGATGTAGAAAAAGAACAGCATTTAGTCACACTGCCAGATAATTCCGGCCTATTTAATGGATGAAATTTGACGTGTCCATTTTCTGCATGCTGATTTACGAGCTGCAGGTCAGAGTTCATTCGTGGCTTTGGAGAAACCGTCACAGGGTGACTTCCCATCTAAAGCAGCTATGCAATGCTCGTCACATTATGAATCATGAATTTCTAATTCAGAATCTGGTGAAGTGCTATGTTCTAAACCTACGCTGCTCGGCCATGTGTCACAAAACTTGAGTTTGCCCGGCCCGAGCGCACCGCTGTGGTCATTTCTACCCCGGATGATTCACACTTCTGGTACGACCATGCGGTGAGAACCGTGTGCATATACTACTGGCCCTCCACCTCCCTGCTGTGCTGTGTGTCTCTCACACACACACAGACACACACACATACTCGAAGAGGCTGAGCAGCACATATAAGGAGCTGAACTTCTCTCAATGGGAATTATGACCATATTTAGAGCGGCCTGCAGACTTGTTTGTCTTGGCCGTAGGCCTCTCTAACAAGTGGTCTCTCTCTCTCGCCGAAAGCCTCGCCAAATCCGATGCATAAACTTACAACACTGTTGGACGACAGTGCAAGCCAAGACTCTCAAACATGGCGCTCAAGCCCAGCACCTCCGTGTCACCGTGTGCAATCCGATCCAGATGTGCCCAGATGTGTACACCATGCCATTTTTTCCCCCTCCTCGTGTTGCTAGAGAAGCACAAATGCTCCACTCTTGAAGCGTACTTGGTGAAAAAACAGAAGAAACTCCCAGAGAGAATGGGCAGCTGAGGCAAAAGCCATGTCTATTTTCCTTGAACTCTGTGGCTTTTACAAATAGCAGCATTGCCCCGGGCTATTTCAGGGCCTTTCCAACACACAGCTATTTTCTGACACAAAGAGTCAGCTTCCCATCGTGTTGTTTTAGAGAAAAGAAGACATTTGCTTCCAGTATTATTCAGAAATGGGGGGGATGCTCTCTGATGCTGTCTTCTCTCATGTCTTCAATTCCTTCAAAATGGAAAACACTCTCTTCAACATTATGTGGCACTCCATCCATCCATAACTTGTTAATGTTAATGGACGGACATGCCTGCTCTGGACCCCTTTAAATCTAATTTTCAGAGCTTTTTATTGTATTTGCAGGCCGTGCAGGAAGACCCGAGTGAAGGTCGGGCAGATGTAGAGCAGTGCACGGGTTCATGTGTTACCTGCATGTATTTGTGGGTATGTGCCCCTGGACAATGAAGGTAAAACACAGCTCTACAAACGTCTAAAATATTGGCATGTATGAGTTATTATAAGAAATTTCCTCACTGTTGCTGACTGGGAACTTGTACCACTCATTTTTTTAAAAAGGTATTTCCTACTGCTTTCCATTGCTCCTTATGTTACAGCCCCTCTTTTCTACATGTCCTTGTAAGCCAGGGATCTGTACTCTATGACTGCCAGAATCAACAGAGACCTTATTTCCTCTGTTTGGGCACACCACCCCTTCCCCACAGATCCCTTCAAGATATCTCAACATGTAGTTACAAGGCATGAAACGAAGAGCAGCTGTAATACTCACCCAAATCCTCCATGATAGGATCTCAGCCGACTGTTTCCCTCTTTGTGACACAGCGCAGACACCATTAATCAGTAGTGATGACCGTGGATCACAGCTGGATAGAAGGTCTCGGCGCTATTGTCCGCGTCGGTCCTGAATAACTTCTTGGGCACCGTTATCCGCCAACAGAAGGAGGAGGAGGAAGAGGAGGAGGAGGGCGTCCCGTCTCTTTTTTTCCCAACACGGCTCTCTTCCTGTGTAATGCCTACCAGGACCTCAGAGCGAGGAAGGCGTAGTTAAATAAATGCGGTTACAAACTCGCATTCCCCGGACACGAGACGTCACCCTGGACATTCCTAGTCCATATTTGGGATCGAAAATTAAGGATTTAGTGGCTCTAAGAGAGGACGCGCCGCTGCTTCTGCTGCAAGCGTGTAGTTCTGAAAACAGAAAATATTGGAAATGACGCTCATTTTCCCGGTTTTGTTTTCGTTTTCAGGGTTTTAATAGGACCTTCCCATTTTTGGTTTCTTTACGTACTTGTTTCATTTCCGTGTGCGTGCATAGGACTAAAAATCCAACACAATATTAATGAGATATTAGTGATTCACACTTTGAAAGCGTTTTTTTCTTTTCCTTTTGGGTGTGTGGGGTATTTTTTATAAGGCTATAGAAAAAGAACAGAAACTATTAGGCTCAAAAATACGCGTATCCCAAAGCCAGTTTTCAAAGTTTTCTCCGCTCAGTGTCAGGATTAGGATATATCCAATTTTTTTTTAATTGAATTTTATTTCAATTCTTAAGTCAGACTTATTCGAATTAATACACACTAAAAATTTCAATTAGGAGAAACCGAAAAGTTACCTGAAATAAAAGAACTTAAGCGATAGTGTACAAAGCAATAAAATAAGAATGTGCAGGAAATGACTTTCGTTAATCCTTTGTCAGCACAACCAGCCTGGTGAGGCTTTTTATTTATTGGAGATGTTAGGATGTCTCTGTCGTCTTACTCTGAAAGTAAAACTATTACTAAAACGTTTTCAAACAATAAAAACTTTATTTATTAACTATTCTATTTTATATTTTGGCAACTGGATGCAGGGTTAGTCAAAGCGTTACAAAGCGTAAGTTGTAGAATTGACAGCAACCTGTTTACAGTGAAACTAACTTGGAAATAATTAAGTTGTTTTTTTTTTAAACTAAAACTCCCATCTTACTGGTTATATGGTTTTCACACTGAAACTGCACAGCTTATGATCATCTTGTTGCTGTACTCCCACTTTGACATGTATCACTCACCTTAATATCGCTGCAGACCAAATCCATTCCCAGCGCTCCCTGACAGCACTGGTCTCACCTAGCAGGACAGAAAAGGTGGCAGAACGGGACCAAGGTACAGAGGCCCAAACCAACAGCCCTTCCTAAAGTCACCACAGATCAAAACCTGGACTCTGTATGAGAGTGCTCCCTGACACCATTTTTGTGATTGTTTTATGACAAAAGCTTTATTTAGAAAAATAAAGGCTAAGAATGAATGTGTCAGACTTTTGAAGGAGCACGACACTGGTCAATTATGTTAAGGTTAGTGATGTAATGTTAACTATACTCAGATGGTGGTGGTGATGCAGAAACTTCTTTCACGGTTAATGTTTAGACGTGCCACTGCAGGGCGTAGTAACCTATGGTCTGGCAGCTGTGCATCAGCTGTGTTTCACTCTCATGGACCCTAAATAGAACTAAAATCATCTTTAATGCCATAATTTCTACTTGTGGTGTTTTCTGCTACGAAAAGTCCAAAGCCCTAATCCCTGCTGCATTCCTCTGGTTCCAGGTAAGCTTTTCACTCTTGCAGCTTCAGGTTGTTTTAACATGACAGTGATATGGTGAAAAACAACTCATTAAGTGACTCATTTCAGTCACTTAACTGGACCTCTACACTACATTTTTGCTGGCAATGCCTTTTGGAGAATTTTAATTAGTGTAGAAGTTAGGACCAACAGCTTAAAATAAACCTGGTGCTTTTTGGATACCTCCTGGAGGTTTGAAGGGGGGCGTTTTTGTTGATTTGAGCTTTAATTTTACGGTGAATCTATATTATAAAAGAAAAACTGTCCATCCTGTTCTACAAATCCCAGAAAGAAAATAGCAGTTTCACAGTTTTTAACATATCACAGAATAAAAAGCACAAGTGTAAATAATACAATTTAAATATGACAATTTGTTATACCTGCTTACTGTGCATGCCGGCTCACATATGGGCTGGACAGAGGCATTGTTAACGTCACTATCACACCTGTATATGAGTTTTGTGACTTCTACATCATCAGTGATTTCGATTTTACCCCCAAAACAGAAACACATTTTTTGAGCGATACATAAATCAAATGAAAAAGCAAATATGATGCAAATTAGAACTCACATATGCAATTTAATATTTAAGTTCTCTTTTTTTTTTTTTTTAATTTGTCAAGGATCAACAAACACTCCTTTGTCAAAAAGTTAAAATTTTCTGGAAATTATTTCATGGTTCAGGCTTTACATGGTTGTAAGAATCACTGCTACAGCCCTGCCCAGTGCCTCCAACACAGATCAATACACTGAATTACTGATTTATTCATTAAATACTGACACAAACTTAAAAAACATTAAAAAAAACAAACAAATCAAAAAGCAGTCAGAGTAAAAAACCAAACAGGAAAAACTTTTAATTAAGCAAGATCACAGTTACAGGCTATGCATGTGTAATAAGGGGAAGATGCCACGTAAGTGTTGGTGACTTGTGATGTGTGCATTTACAAAATGAAAAGTTTAACACAAGAAACGCTCCTCCTGTGTATATACTGTATGTCACAGACAGAATATCCTTTGACCAAACAACTAAAGAAGAAGAAAAATAATCCCTCTGCTGTCCAAGAGGTACCTGCCTTTGGTCTCAGTGCGTGAAACACAACAAGGGACTAACGCGTGAAACAAACCGAAGAAACAAAAATGATGATGAAAACAAAAATGAACGCAACTATCTTACAGACATTCTTCCTGGTTTACGATCGAATCAGAAATGTACAACGAAAAGTGGGAATCAGACCAGAGAAACGAATCAGTGGTAGGTCTATCTGCTTCTGTGAATGTAAAGCCTTTGTTTTGAGTTTGTTCATGCATTTGCTGATTCACACACTGGACTCTTACCCATGCATGTTAATTCTAGAGCACTGTGACACACAACTACGCCTCCACCCTTTCCAAAATATTAATGATAATAATTAGAATAACTCAACACATACACACACACGCACGCATACACACAATCACACTTTCCAAACCAACTTCTTCACTCGGTGCTTAGGAGCAAATTCAAGGAGCTGAACTGCATGTGATGTGGAAATCAATAGAGTTAAAAAACAAACAAACAAAAAAACAACAAAAACGTGTGGGGAGGATGTTGAGATGACAACATGAAGGTAACATGGATCGGCTTGGTTACCTAAAACGTCCCCATCCAATCAAATGAAACTATTTTACACATCCTCCACCCCGCTACTTCTTCACCGCAGTTAATCTGCACACTGCCACTTCCATCCTTCCCGCCGATGCTCGCTTCCTGCCTCTGCCATCACTGCACTGCCTGTTCATTAGCAGTGCTACCAGAGTCCTGAGGCTTCATCACATCAGGGAGTTCCGGGGGGCTGGAAAAGGCCTCGATGTGCAGCTGCTCAAACATCTCATCTGCAGGGCACAGAGACAAGGAAGCATGAGCTCCATCGTGACAGCAGAGTTTAATGTGGCTGCACATAATAAAAGGTTGCTGAAATGAATCATTACTGTAGAGCAAGTGTATCCAGGGGAAAAGCCTTCAAAACAGATTCATGCTCGTGTAACTAAGGACAAGCTTTGCTCAATGCACTTAAAGGTAGAAGTGCATAATTTGAGCCACAGCTTTAAGGCACGGGGACTCGGGTTACACGCAACACATTTTAATGCCGCTGAGGGCCCTTTGTGTATGCTCTTAAATATAACTGCTGGTAAAGCCACGCTGAAAATCTACAATGAGTCTTCTTGAGTGAGTTACAGAATAAAATCACACCTTAATTTTTAATGAATGAGTTTTGAAGGAGAAGTTACCTTGAAGCTTTCTTTTAAGTGACACACAATACACTCATTCAGTGATGCGATTTACAGTACTGTGCAAAAGTCTCGAGCCACCTCTCATTTCCTAAATAAATACAGTATGAGAGGCAAAAAGACTAATAAATAAATAAATATATATTTAAAAAAAAAATAGAAAAGTAGACATGTTGTTGTGCTGAAGACCACAGATTACAGTGCAAAAGAATGGATTAGTCAGTCATTCATCATGGTTGTCTGCTGAAAAACACTGTTGTTAATTGAGATCAGTGATGGTTTATTAAGTGAATAGCACAAATGTTTTCCACCAGTCGTGCTACTAACATAAAAAAAAAAAAAAAAAAAAAAAAAAAAAAAAGAGTCATACTTCTTGGTAAAACGGAAAACTACTCTTTATGACAGAGGAAAATTTAGTACACATCAGAACTGAGAACATCACTTGATTCTCAAATTGTATTCCTTCTCAATAATTACACTGTTTCCAAGATTACATGTAGCATATAACCTTTTATGAATCTTCAACTCAAATACTTTAGAACAGGGGTGGGGAACTCCGGGCCTCAAGGGCCAGTGTCCTGCAGGTTTTAGGTATCACCCTGGGTCAACACACCTGAATCAAATGATCAGTTCATTATCAGGGCTCTGGAGAACTTGAAGACATGTTGAGGAAGTAATTTAGCCAACAGAACAAGCAACAGTGCTTGAGTGTCTGTCTTCCCAGAATGATGTTACGGCCAGTGCACTACTTATATAATGTAACTGTGCAAAAGAAAAGGAAAAATGCCTTTAATTTGGCACAGGACTTATCAGAGGAAAGCAGAGTTTCTGTGACAGTTTGAAGGAGATTGCACAATGTCAATTTCCAAGCATCACAACCTGGGGAATAAATAAAAACCCTTACTTGAGCTTCAGAACAAAAACTTCAGATTCACCCTTCCTAAAGAAAAAAAAGATAGCTTGTTTGCGAATACTTTGAGTCCTTTCTTTGCTCAAATGGAAATAAATCTGTTAGGTTCACATAAAAACACCAGCGTGTCTGACATGAACAAAGCAGACTGCCAACATGACACATTAGTTCCTTAAGGAGAAAACAGTGAAACTATAAGCTGGCCAAGTATGTTGCCTGACTCAAATCGAAGAAAACACTACTGGGGTATTTTTAAGACAAAAAGAGAACAACACAGTCTCTCCATGTTAAAGAAACTGTCTCTAAAGAAAGGAAGAACATCTCTATATAAAAACAAGGAACAATGGTATCATCCACCAAATGTAAAGGTGGACATCTCAAATTATCTCAGTAATAAAACGTGTGTTTCCTATAGGTGAGTTCCTATAGTGAAGCCCGTATTTTAATAAAGTAAACTGAGGTATTTTTAGCTGCTCCCTTATTTCCCAAGAAGCCGCCTTAATAGAGGGAGCCACATGTTTGATTTAGAACAGATTTTACACCAAATACCCTCCCTGACGTTACCCTCCCATTTATCTGGGCTCGCACTGGCAGTACACAAGCTTGCAACCCCCTGAGGCAGGATTTGTGTCTCCTCAGAAGGTCATTCACATGTCTTAACCACTACACCGCTACTTTAACACTGTAACTCTAAACTGTTCTAATTTTAAATAAAGAGTAAATACATGACAGTTCAACTCTGAGAACGATTTTTATACTAAGACATTTAAGCAATGGTTCATAGGAATGTACTCATTTTTGCTGTGTAGTGTACCCCTGATCTTTAAAACCAAACAAACAGCATAACCACAACATACCATTAATACGAAAGGCCAGACCGACTGTAGCTGGGGCTTGAGGTCTGGCAGTCTGGTTGGTGAATCCAGAGTCACCCAGAGTTTTGCTATCCTCTAGCAGCTGATCATCCTGTAATACAAAAATATCATGACCTCAGAATATAAGAAGATAGTCCAACTAATATGCAGAGCGTGTTTCTGATAAAAAATATTTAAGTAAGCAATGTTTATTTACAGAGTTACAAATTACTGCACAGGAAAACAAGTGAAAACTGGGAATAATCACAATAAAATATATTAGATACTTAAAACATAGTTCAATAGCAATACAAAACCAAAAATATTACAACACAATCTAAATACTTAAACCAAAAAGGTTTCAACGACTTTTTCATGAAGTCTAAAGAGCGAGCTAAATATAGCTGGAGTGGCAGACTGATCCATAGTCTTGGCTGCCACAGACTGAAAGGCTCTATACCCCAGTCTACAATCTTATATGAGGAACAACTAATGTATTTTGAGCAAGTGAGAAGCAGTGTGTTTAATGAGAAACTGAGTAGTAGTCTGAGCTTGATTTAGTGCTCTGTATGTAAATATGAGAATTTTAAAACGAATTCTAAAATCAACTGTGAGCCGACGTAAAGAGCATAAAACAAAGAGAATGTGAGCACGTCTGTATTAGGGTCTGGATGCAGCATTTTGTATCATTTGGAGGTATGAAAGAGATGATTAATCTAAGCGGGTAAATAGGGTGTTCCAGTAATATAGGCACGGAGACACAAATATATGAACAATTATCTCCAGTCCAGCATGGAAGACCATAGCTTACAATTTGGAAATCTTCCTTTAATGAAAGAAACCAGAAAATGACATAAAATATTACAGAGCGATTACAAACACTAGACTTCAAAGATGAACAAAAGGAGGCAATCGCTTGACAGGTTCTTGAATATATTTTAGGAGGAGTTATAATCCTGGTCTCAGTCTCACTGAAGATTAAAACAAGGTAACTGCTGGAAAGCCAAACATTAAATCATTATAAACAATTAGCTAGGGTGGACAGTCTATCCAGCTGGTGAGGCTTAAAAGAAATTTCAGCATGGACATGACAAGTAATGCCCCTGAAAGATTTGAATGATCCCAGCTAAAGGAAGGATGTAATAGGCCCAGGTTTGAGCCTTGTGAAACTCCACAGGTTAGAAAAGCTATTTGAGATCAAGCAATATGAGCACAGAACAATGTCCCACATCAGATGCCAGGTTTTAAAAATCTGCCTGAAAGGGATCAGAAATCTGTCATAGGTAAAAGAATCTAAATAGATTTTCCACAACTGCAAATTTTTCTAATAATTTCCTATTCAATGGTAATTTTGAAACAGGTCAATAATTACCAATATTTACCACGAGGTTGAAGTTTGTTGGGGTAATATTCAACTACTGTGAATGTTAACATTAACACTGGCTACATTCTGGCAAAATTAAAGTGCACATTTAGTCTTTCTGATGCTGTAAGCTCACTTTGTAGAGTCGCTGGTCCTCGGGTGGTCTTTTAAGTATTCCCTCGACAATACGCTTCAGCTCATAGACAGTGGTGGACTCCTTGGCATCTGTGAAGATTGTGGTCTTGTGACGCCGGATCATTAAGAACACGTCCTGAAAGGAAAAAAGGGGGGCACACAATGTAAAAACCAGCTACAGTTGCTCATTTACCAAGAAGTTGAGGATTGGGTTCTATGAAACGTTACTCCACATTAAGAACGTCTATCCACAAAAATATAGTTCTTGAGTAAATATATATTATGACCAACAATAACCCCGTTTTACTAGACAAAACATCTCATTAGGCCACGAAACTCGTTAATATTGCATGCCTATCCGAAACTGCTTAAACACCTAACCTGACTGTACAGTAAACGCGAAGATTTTTTAAAAGGTTATATTACATGAAAATTTGATAGCGGATTCTGTAATAGATATTCTGATAAGTGTCACTTCATTTATTCATACGCTAGCAAATAACAGTGAACAGTGTGAAGCAGACGTAGCTCTGGGCTAGCGCGATATTAGCCGACACGTCAACTGTTTTGATAGTTCGGTGGAAAACAGCCCTAGATAACACACGGAATAGGTCTGACAAATACAATACACACTCAGCTAACCACATGATATTGCCTGGATTAATTAGCTAGCTAGCGTTACAGCATTTCCAAGGTTAGCTGAGCTAAGTTCCCTCGCTAGCTACACCCCCTCGGTTATGGATGGAAAGGCTAAGCTAGCAAAGCAAAAGTGAAATTAACATTTCTATAGCCAACAGTATCCGCTGTTATTATCACGTTAATACGTTTGAACACATCGCCTAACATTAACAGAGTGTCGAAATCTACGTACGACTCTCCCGAACTAATCGGCAATAATATTAAAGTTACCATTTCAAGTGGTCAGCTAGCTAGCCAGTTACGCCAGCTCTGTGTTTTGCAGCAAAAGCCCAGACTGCACTGCTCTCGGATATTGCGCAATGTACATGCGCAACTCGTACATTCCGTATTCACGGAGACCAGCTACGCAGCGCTACGTGAGAGTTTCAGAATTTGGCGCGAGGTAGGTTGACGCTTGAAGGGTGTACGCGCAGGGTTTGGATAGAAGACCGCTGTTTTGAAACCTGTCGTCAAAAGTGGACTATGGTCTGCGAGGTAACGTTTTTTAATTCCGCTTTAATTAAATAGTTAAATATAAAATGTCAGTTAGAGTAAGTTATCTTCTCGCGGGTTAGCCAGCTAATCAGGCTGTGTTGTCATGTTTGTTTTGTTCCGCCCGGGGTTAACGTTAGCCACAGGTGTTTAGCTGCGGTGACAGTTGTCATTGCTATAAACTAATGGACAGTATTTGTGCTTCGAGTAATGTTACGTTAACAAAGCGAAAAGTTATGTTGGAAAAATTAATCAGTTGTGTTTTATCAGCGGGTCTTTACTTTCCCCCTGACGCCAGGGGCTGGGCTGGGCTGGGCTGGGAAAAGGAATACCTGTCTTCCTACAAATGGGTTTAGTATCAATGGATCGAGAGGACTGTGCCGATACCGATATCAGACAAAAGCTCTACAACCTGTCAAACCAGATGTACCAGGAGTAGTGCTAAATGGGTGGGGATCAGTCTAGAAAGACCCATTTTTTTTTGTTTTTTTAGTCTTCATAAATAATACCTTTTTGCCTTTGCTCTGTGGAGAACTAGATGAAAAGAAACCATTAAAACTGAGCACTAATTGTGAAAAAAATCAACTTCCAGTTCTGGTGAGGAAATTTATAAATACCCAATGTGGGAATGAATACCATGTTGATTTGGAGCTTTTAATGATTTATTTGAACTGTTGTTTTTCCAGGGTGGAAGGATTGTGCAGCAAACATCTTTAATTACCAAAAACAAAAAACTGGGTGCACAAGTTTGAATTTATTTGGGATTTTCTGTAATCCTGTGTGTTCACTTGTGTTGTCAATGATCCCAGTTACATATCAAAACTGGTTTAGGAATGGATAAAGCAGGCTAACCAGGAATGGATAAAGCAGGCTAACCTGGAATGGCCTTCCCAAAGCTCTGACATCAACCCTGTAGAAAATGTACTGATTAGGCTTAAAAGCAGAGTCTGTGCCAGGAAACCAACTAATTTAAATGAATTCTGTCAAGACGAGTGGTCAGATATCCAACCAAAATTATGCCAGATGCTTGTTGATGGGTACCAAGGGGGTCTAATCGAGGTGCAACTTGCTCAGGGACATTTAACCAAATATAAGTGGCGAAATATACTCTTGACCTTGTGTGTATTAGAGAAAATCTAAAATAAATCCAAAATCGTTTACCCAATTCTTCTTTTTTACAGCCACTTAAGATGTATGCTGTTAAATCATTCAACTATGAAAAGAGAGTGTATGTAAAATTCTCACCACATCTACATATATGTAGCTGTATGTATTGCTTATGTTTACAATTTTTACTCTTGACTGTTACAGCTTCCTGTCTTTATAGTAAATCACAGAAAAGGTCGACACAATGTCTGTGGCGGTGGAAACTACAGTGCCGAGGGTGGCTCTCCCTCTTCCAACCCACTTCTCCCACGCGGAGCAGTCCTTCTCTCTCAAAAAGCGCCGGCTACCTTTTTCCTCGTCGTCTACGTCAAACTCATCCTACTATTCCCCTGCTCGTCTCTCAATTTCTTTGCCTCCGCTGCCACCATCTAAAGGATGCCCCCCGCTGAGCAGAATGTTTCCTCAGCATCAATCCCCCTGGACACCCCTGTCTAATTCCCTCAGTAAATCTCCAAATTCTGCGTATGATCCCAGCAAACAGCAGTCCTACTTCAATCAGTGCTTTACTAACTTGGGCCTGCTGGGGAGGGGATCATTTGGAGAAGTTTACAAGGTGAGCAAAACACAGATTTAAATAAAGAGGGCTATATAATAACATAATATATTTGGTGTTGCTGTTTCTTCACATCAAGGAAACTGGAAAATTCAGGATTTTAAGTATTTGTTTGTTTATTTTTCCAAAAGTTGTAATTTCTGGATATTTTCTTTTCTCTCTCCAGGTGCAAAGCAACAGAGATGGTCATCAGTACGCAGTCAAACGCTCTGCTCAGCGCTTCAGGGGTAACAGTGAGAGGAATCGGAGCGTCAGGGAAGCCAGGAATCACGAGCACCTGTGTCCTCATCCTCATATTTTGAACTTCGTGGCTGCCTGGGAGGAGTGCGGCCGACTCTACATCCAGACAGAGCTGTGCAGCACCAGCTTGCTGCATCACGCTGAGAACCAGCCTCCTGGCCCAGGTCTGCCCAAAAACAGTTTGTATCAGCTGTGATTTTGTATAAAACTTCTACATCCTCGTTCATGCGGACTTGTGTTTTTTGCTTGTAAACAGACGAGCCTGCTGCTTGGGCCTACCTGTGCGATCTCCTCTCAGCACTGCAGCACTTACACTCTCATGGCTTCGTGCATCTGGACCTCAAGCCCGCCAACGTCCTCATCACCGCCTCTGGTCGTCTGAAGCTGGGTGATTTCGGACTGCTGCTTGAGCTCAAACAGATGGGAGCTGCAGGGGAGAAATCAAAGGATGATGTTCAGGAGGGTGATCCCAGATACATGGCCCCCGAGCTGCTGCGTGGGGAGTATGGACCTGCTGCAGATGTTTTCAGGTACATATGTGATTCATTATGTACAGATGTGACTGATCTGATTTGAAATAAGTGTCTAAATATTATCGCATCCTTTTTTATTTAGTTTGGGGGTTTCCATACTGGAGCTTGCCTGTAATATCGAGGTTCCAAATGGTGGCGAGGGGTGGCAGCAGCTCAGGCGAGGCTGTCTCCCCACAGAGTTTACCAACGGTGAGATCTGCTCTAGGAGGCCTCATCAATTTCCTCGTCTGATATAATGATTTTTCTTTTAAACTTCCATGTGTGATTGCAGGCCTGTCAGAGGAGCTTCAGACAGTCCTACAGATGATGCTGGCCCCAGAGCCGTCTGAGAGACCCACAGTCTCTGAGCTTCTTGCCCTCCCCTCTGTTAGGAAACGCAGGTGGAGGAGACGCATGTATCTTATGGCTGCTGAGACAATGCTGACACTGGCCTCTCTGTGTCAGGTAACAGAATCACTAAATCCTTTAAATATTAATCTTTTAGGATTGATTATTTTGATTAACAGTTTAGTAAAATGTCCTTGTAAGGATGCCACAGCATTAAAAATAGAATAACTTTATTGTCCACATAATGGGCAGCTGTTTTCGGTTGACCAAGCCACAAATCAACCAATCAGTTCATGAATCCTGGGAGATGTCGGCCCACATTCATAGATATGCACATCTATAAATTCAATACAACTACAGAAATACACCACAGCATCTTATTATTTAGCATGCTGATTGCATTTGGTACCAATGATCCCTTATACCCCTTTAGCTAGAGGGATCCTATAAAGTTGTCCTGAGGACATTAATTCAAAGTCAGAATAATGGGGGTGTTCACGGTAGAGGTGGGAATCACCATACATCCCACGATACGATATTATCACAATACTTAACGCACGATACGATATTATTGCAATTTTTTAAAAATATTTTGCGATATTCAGATTCTGTACATAAAGGTAAACTTTATCAATATTCATTTTATCTAATATCAAAGTCTCGCACTCAGTCTTTCTCTCATTTCAGTCAGTTTTATTGTTGACAAACTGAACGGTTTGTATTACAGTCTAGTCCAACTTAACTGAATGCAACCATCTGGTACAATTATAGCTATTCTGAACTATGCAATTTATGAAAACTATGCAGCCCTTCAGCAACTGAAGAATTTGAAAGTAAATTAAAACAAAATATAATTTTACATTAAATAAAAAAGTTTTAAACTTAATTAAAATAAAACATGTCTTAAATTAAAATAAGTAAACTGTCATGTTTATTGCTGCCAAAAAAAAGTTAAACACATTTGGACAGTGAAGGAATGTCAGGATTCTTGCTCAGAAAAAGGATCAACATGCTCTGAAGTCAGAGCACAAAAACTTTTTTTGTAACAAAATATCGATTTCTGCTGTCCCTGTATCGATACATTATTAGCAAACAAAATATCACGATACTACACAGTATCGATTTTTCCCTCCACCCCTAGTTCACGGTCAGCAACAATAGACCGAGCTTTCCTGAAGATAGTCTGATGACACAGCTTAGCCAATAAAGTTTGTTGTCAACCAATCATTTTTCCAGAAATTCTGACAATCCTGTTTATTTTGTTATTGTGTTCCTGTTTGCCACAGTCAGGTTACCAAACCAGGCTGAGAAACTGAACGTAAAATCAAGCTGACAAACTCTTTCCAAAACGTTGTGCCCAACTCCGAAACCTCTCGACGTCCTGATAACAATGAATCTCTGATTAGCTTCCTTGTAAATGGATAAAGCATTAATCATAAAGTTGATCTTGCCATCAATATATCAATATATATAAAGTGGAAAACCTGTCCATCGGGTCTGTGTTATTCAAGTCAAACATGTGTTGTGGACATTAATCAACAAATAACAAGATTTAAACCTCTCTTTCAACCTATGAACCTGAACAAAATAGTTAGAGTTCCTATAAAAACAAAAGACAATCATCAGCATATTTTAACATTTTCACATTCCCTGCATGTCATTTAAACAGAAAATGACAATAGTGATCGAACACACCCTTGAGGATCCCCCGTACTAACAATGGTTTCACCAAATAAAACATGATTAATACAAAGCTTTTCAGATGATCAGTTAGAAAATCTCTAATCCAGTGAATCAGTCCTGAAGTTAATTTAGCCTGGCCAATTCCAAACTTGAGCCTTTAAAGTTTACTTTCCTCAACCTTGACAAATACATTTTTCTATATTTTCTTTTCTTCATAGATCGTAGTCTCCTTTGGGTGTAGATTCCTCTCCTTCTTTCGCTTGCCCTTCCTCCCTCATTGGAACAATCCAGCTCCTTGCACTCCTCCTAAAGACAGTTGGGACAGGGATTTAACCCTGCCTCTCAGTGCCATGCATACTGACTCCGGGACCCCAGAAGAGGATGCAGTGTTTTTTCATCCCACAGACCCAGAACTGTCCCCCACCTTCTCACAAAGGTAGAGAATTATCGCATCAATAGGATGGAAGAAAAATTTTAAGTGAGTATATTTCTGTTTAACTCTCCTTTTTTATCTTCCTTTGTTTTCATGTCACAGGGTAAAATCCAGATTGTCTGTAGAGAGCACATCCACGCCTCTCCCGGGCTCGCCAATGCGCTATCACCAGAGTCCTGCCCACACACCCACTCACTCAAATCTTAGTGGCTGGTTCTCATGTAAACTTGCTCAGACCCCTTCCAGCATCCACACTAATGGCTCCTGCCGCACACTGACACCCAAAGTGAGTCCGATACATGTCGAGCTGGACGCAGACCCCTTCCAGAGCTTACACTCTCCATCCACCAAGTCCTCACAGCGGCGTGGGCGCAACTGGGTCCAAGTGGAGGAGGCCGTACCTCCTCGACCCAGCTTGGAACCAAAGAACCTGCTCAGCTTGTTCGAAGAAACGGCTCTGGAGGGGGAACGATGAACACAACACTGCCTTTATCTCATTCATGAGTTTTTGTGTGAAAAATGTAATGTGACAAAGACCTAATGTATTAATGTAATAAGTTTACTAGCTTGTAAATATTTTTTTTGCCATTTTGTAACAGCTTCTTTTAAGGTGCATTTGAAACAAAAAATGAATTTAGGGGAAAAGGGTTGGATGTGTACTCAGACCTTAGAACACTTTTCTTTTTTTTTTTGGTTTGTGCCAGTGTAATCAGTTGCTGAAACGACTCGTGACTGTGACTCTGCGTTGTTTACCTCGTGAGATACAAAACAAAGCTAGCAGAGTTTGAACTTGTGGAGCATGTTGTGACTATAAAGCACCTCAAAATTCGACATGACTGGTGTTTCTTTGTTCTCTAGACTTGTGCACATTACAGTTTGATATAACAGGCTATCCTTTGAGAGTAGTCATCTGTTCTCTGATTGGATAGTTAAATTTGTGATTGACAAGACATTGACCAATCAGCTGAAAGGAAGAAAAATCGGGTCAAAACTCTTACTTGTAAGTTGAAACTTGAGTGCAGTTTCACACGTATTTTTTATATATTTTTTTTTTTGCTTTGTATCTGTAGCCAGACCTTAACAAAAACAACTTGTAACTTGTGTAAATATTTTTACACACCCAAATCTTTTTCTTACGCACACACAAATTCTTATCTGCAGATGCACAAATATATATACGCATTCTGATTTACAAGTACAAAATATTTATGACCACAATTTGAGCCCATAGGACAGTCAACAGAAACACATTTTTCATAGTGCATGTTTGAGGTGCAGTATATTTGAATTTTAGTAAACGCAGTACAGCTTTGTGGTGTTATGTTTTGAGCCCTTACCAGTAGGTGGCAGCAACGGGCCTCAGGAACGCTTCAAACCCATGAAGGGGACACTGCCGCTTTATTGCTATCGCGCTGTTTATTAAACCGTTTTAACACCTGACCCGGTTTACAGCAGGAAAAGCTTCACACAAAGATGTTCGGCGGACGCACTGGCTGCCATTTTTAATCTACCTGCAGGAATCATTTTAAAGGGAAACGATTACCTGCATGAGTGTTAATATTTTAAACAATTCACGATTGCAGTTTGAGCGGCTGTTGAGACTGCGCATGCTTCATGGGATCGCATTAAACTCAAGGTATGTGAGCATTCGGCTTGTTAATAACTGGTAGTAAAAATGCACTCCCGTTTTTTCTGCTTTCCTCTTAAATAATACATTCTGCTATTTTTTTTGTTCTTTGTTGCATAAATATCCAATCGCCATTATTTCTTTCATTTATCTAAGTGGAAATGTGCAGAACACATGTTGCATCCTGCAAAAGTCTGTTAAATATGCTCCTTAATTTTTTGTCTTCTTAGTCCTTAAAGATGGCCAAAATTGAGCGCCTTAATCTTCGAGTGGAAAAGCTCCTGTCTAAAGTAGTACAGGAGGTTCTGGATGTGGTGAAAGAAACTGTGTGCGAGTATCAGGAGAAAACTGCCAGAACCCAGAGAGAGAATCAGAGTCTGAAGAGGAGACTGCAGGAGCTGCAAGACAGAATTAACCTGGGGAGCAATGGTAAGAAAACAAAGGATCCAGCTGTGAGTACAAGTGGTGAAACAGCTGGATTTAAACTTTTTTAAAGTAGTTTAATGTGTGTCTTCCTGCAGCATTGGTGCCAGAAATGTTTGCATCCATCCCAGCAGACATGAAAGAGAAAGAAGAGGTGGTCATCCCTGTTGATAAAGACACTGAGTCATTAGGTGCTTCCTGCTTTTCCCCTGACCGTGCAACAGAAAGCCTGGGAAATCTGAAAACAAAGACACATGATGGACAGTCAGCCTCATTAATAAACCACGAAAGACCCTTCATTGCACCTCTGCATTCTGAAAATGACCAGAAAACGAAAGTAGAGCCTGCATCAGACAACGATGGCTTGCGTATTGTGAATTATTTTTATTGCGATCCATCAACGAGCACTGCAGGACTCGGAGGTGAATCTGCAGTTTTCTACATTGATTCAGGACGTGACGTACAGGAGCCAGCGAGACACATCAGTGCAAACGATGCCGGAGAAGAAAACCAAACCAACACAGAAGTGGGCTGCTCGTTCTCAGCAGAGAAACTGCAGAGAAACGTCCGAAAACACTACAGCTGCTCTCTCTGCGGTCGCACCTTCAGGCATGCAGGTGACTATAAGAAACACAACCGGGTGCACACAGGGGAGAGGCCGTACTGTTGCTCGGTGTGCGGCAAGCGCTTCAGCCAGTCGGGGTACCTCACAGTACACCTGCGCTACCACACAGGAGAGAAGCCGTTTGCCTGCAGCCAGTGCGGGAAAAGCTTCAGTCACTCAAGTAACTTAAAGAAGCACCAGCAGACTCATCTGTGAAGGCTGGTGGGTTTTTCGAGGTCAGCTAAAAACATATAAAGAGGTTAATGTGCCTTCTTCACAGAATAGACTGCCTCTTAGGGAGCACTTGTGTTTTCCTGAGCTGCTGTTGTTGGTCAGATTTTGTTTGTTCCATTACTAGATTTTGAAGCATGGAGTCTGTAGTGTGTTTCTGTATTGTGATCTCCAAATAAAATAATTAGCTGATCAAATTCTTTTGGTCCTTCTGTGTGGTCCATTGCAATATTTGAGACTGGTGCACAATTTCTTTTGAATCAGTCTCAAAACCAAAATTGTATTGTTCTGAATCATGAGACTTAAAGGCACCTACTGGAAGCCACAGCTCATTTCTAAAATATATCCACCAATGGGGATCTCTTCTACTTATTCAGTTCAGGGTCACTTATTTAATTTGATTACTCTGTGATGTTGTAACATATTTCTTTAGCAGGTATGGGTTATTAATGTTACCAAAGACCCAGATGGGAAACTGAGACTGTTTTGGAGGACCTCAGCAATATGATGAACTCAGTTCTCTTCAAAAAATAATTTGATCTCTTTATAATGTGCCACTGTTAGGAGTAGATTACAATTAGGGTCCTAATTTTGGCTTCTTGTAATAATTCTTGAGGTGCAGAGACAGTATTCATGCTTTTGTTGTGACTTCAGATATAGATATGTGATATTTTATTTATTGGCTCTGTCATGTCACAAAACAATTAAGGGTTCAGGATGGCCTAATATAACAAAATAATTCACAATATCACAATTTATTGTATGATAAGAAGAAGACAGAAGCGTTTCACTCGGACCTTTATTTTGAAAACAACCCCTCTGCACACGTGATCAGAGTTCTGCTTCCGGATGTTAAAGATTGTTTTTGCTGTTCGTGGATCTGCTTTGTTACATGTTGTCAGTTTTTTTTTTTTTTAATAAATTATCTTTACAAGTTTGATAGGATAAATTACTTGTCATTAAAATCGATTTATTTATGTATATTTTTGCTAACACGATAGCCTTATGACCAAGTGTTTGGACCTCTGGGATGTTTAAACGGAAAACATTGACATACGAAGCTAACTTCGGGACTAGCTTACAGGTACTCCTGGAGATTTAAAAATATTGTCGTATCTAAAACTGATATTAGTAACAGTTACAAGATAACACTGCCACGTATTTCAGGTTCTAGAAGATGAGTAACCATCATTTTACCTGTTTACAATGTTTTAAATCTCGGACCAAAATAAGGTGAATGTAGCTGAATGGAAGTGTAGTAGGAAATCATTTGATTGCGTTGCATGACGGTTTAATAACAGGACAGGTAATCACTGGTTTCTGAAAGAACAGGTGGCTCTAATTCGTTGTTTGAAGTAACAGGTAACTGCACCCATCAGTGCTGTCATATACAATCACTGGGCACTTTATTAGGTACACCTTGTTTGCACCGGGTTGGACCCCCTTTTGCCTTCAAAACTGCCTTAATTCTTCATAGCATAGATTTTATTAGGTAGGCGGGTAGGCGGTGGTGTTTAAATTATGCTTGGTTGGTATTAAGGAGGTCAAAAAAATATTCCCCACAATGAGCAGTTAAGCAGGTGTACCTAACTAGGTTGTTGATGAGTGTAATCACCTAGCGGTAGCGTCAACGGTATTGCTTATCATACATTTCTCCTTAATTAATATATAAAAACAGATGTGTTCTCATAAGTGGTGTTTCATTTCAGGATGTCTAAACTTGAGCGTTTGAACGCCCGGGTGGCCAGACTCCTGACCGAAGCCGTGCAGGAGGTTCTGGAGGTGGTGAAGGAGACGGTGTCAGAGTACCAGGAGAAAACAGCCAGGACACAGAGAGAGAACGAGAGTCTGAAGAGGAGACTGCAGGAGCTCCAGGACAAGATACCAAAAGAAAGCACCCATGAGAACACATATCATTTTTGTGAGGAATTTATTATTACAGATAATGTAACATTTTTGTTCTGCTTAAGGTCTCTTATTCATGATTGCAAATTTCACAGCTGTCCTGACTTCAAGTGGGCCATCAGCAGAGGAGTGCGACACAACAGCGAAGCAGGATCGGCGCATCATTCAGAAGCATGACTCGGATGTTATTGCTCTCGCAGAGCAAAACAGCAACCAGCTCAACTATGTCTTGAAGCAGGAGACTAAAGAAAAAGACAGCCACAGCGGTATTCAGACACAAGCTGAGTCCAAGTTGGCGCAAACGTCCACAGACCACCACAAAGTACAGCTGGCAGATGCACCGCACAACTTAGAGGGGCAGCGTATGCCGTCTGAAACCAGGGACGCCGGCGCAGACCCTTACTCCAGCACACTGTTTGGGTTAAACATGGCTGCTATCAAAAGTGAATCAGAGCCCACAGACTGCATGTCATCACAACAACCATGTCTTCAATCTCAGTACACCGGCTGCATGGATTTAAGCTGCAACTCCTCTCGTCACACCTCTACCGAGACCCTCAGGCCGCAAGCTAGCGCCGAGCCTTATGGACTCGTTTTTGTTCGTTCAAATCACATGGCACACAGGAGGCATGGATTAGCAAAGAACACCAGGGCCAGTTTGGACGGCAGACAGATCAGGATGGAGCACCTCAGGAGAGACGGCTTCCACTTGTGCGTGGTCTGTGGAAAGACGTTCAGCAGGGTCGGGAACCTGAGAATCCACCAGCGCTGCCACACAGGAGAGAAGCCGTACGGCTGCGTCCAGTGTGGAAGGCGCTTCAGTCAGGCGGGAGACCTGAAAAAACACAAAAGGGTCCACACGGGTGAGAAGCCGTACTACTGTAGCCAGTGTGGAAAGAGCTTCAGTCGTGGGGAAAACCTCAAAAGACACCAGAGGATCCACATCGGAGAGACGCTGCAGTTGCAGCAAGCGTGTCAGGAGCAGCGGTAGTGATTACAGCACTGAGTCGAGTGCACATCAATAAAATCAGCAGAGTTTTTTGTTTCTTTTTTAGAGATTTTTAAAGGTTGATTTTTGACCTGTGATCCTAGTTTTAGAAACAGTTGCAGTGTATTTAAATTGTTGCTAACTGGAGCTGTTGGAAGGCTCCTTTGTTTGTCACGCTAAGCATGGAGAAGCCAGGCGTCTGTTTTTTACCCTCTTAACCAAATAGGGGAAGTCTTAAAAAAATGCATACTCTCTATATCTGATATATCTGGTATATCATATCCGTGCAGTGTTACTTTGGTGACACAACTCAACCGAGTGTTGAAATTGTAATAACAGACGGCAGCAGATGGGCTTCCATGCATTGTTGTAACTTGCAAGAATATATATGTCAGTGCTCAAGAGAAGGATCTTAAACAGGAAGCTTCTGTCACCTTTCAGCTAATTACGTTCTCAAGGTGCTACACAGGACATATAAATAAACACCGGGCATCAGTGTGGTTTACACAGGGTGTATCAAAAGAGTCATCCAATTTGGAAAGGCTGTATTTTTTAAAGAAACAGTGTTTCAGTCATTACAGGTGAACGACTGAACAGTTAAAGCACTTTGACAACAGATTATTCCTTTTGATACACCCTGTGTAATGAATAAAGCTAGAAATGTAAAAAGAAAGGCACAAAAGCATGCAGGTTTATATATAAATGTGAGCTTTTCATTTAGATCGAGAGATGTTAAGATTTTATTGGAGCTACATTTGAAACAGCTTGTAAAGAAACAAGAGTCTGTAAATCTCCAGCGATACATTTGTATGGCCTGTGAAATCGAATCGAACTTATGTATGCTAAAAATGTGTTTATATGTATGTCTTGTGAAGGTCCGAGGGAATGTGACTTCTAAAAGTTGGGTTGTGCCCAAATGTTTCATAAACACTGCTGCTTCATTTAAAAAAATTCGATTATTTGCATTTTTTTTACATGTTTCTATGATATTATGAAGAACAATAATAAGCATTTTATAAGATTCAAATAGATGACCCCTCCCTGAACCTGGTTCTGCCGGCGGTTTCTTCCTGCTAAAAGGAAGTCTTTCCTCTCACCAAGTGCTTGCTCATAGGGGATTGTTATTGATGGACTTTGCTCCATCATGCTGGAAAATTGCCACCAGATTGCTCTTGGATCACGGGAAGAAGTTGGGCTTGGAGGACATTTGTAGGATAGTCAAAGAAATAATAATAATAATGATAATGGATTGCATTTATATAGTGCTTTTTGAGACCCTCAAAGCGCTTTACAGTTCCTCTATTCATTCAGTCTGACATTCACACACTGGTGGAGGCTGCTACAGTTGTAGCCACAGCTGCCCTGGAGCAGACTGACAGAAGCGAGGCTGCCATATCGCACCATCGGCCCCTCTGGCCATCACCAGTAGGCGGTAGGTGAAGTGTCTTGCCCAAGGACACAACAACTGAGACTTGTCCATGAGTGGACAAGCAGAAGCCCAAAAGCTTTGATCGGCTTGAGAGCTCTGATCATGCAGATCTCAAAAGCTCCTATCCTGCATGCCACAAAGAATTGCAGAAGTTATGAAGAATATGATGAAATGCTTGTGATTGTGCTTCTGTGCCATGGAAACATGCAGGGGTTAAAGTTTCATTCCCACATCTTCGGTTAATGAGTAATGAATGTGCTGCAGTCTGGCGTCCTTCCAGCTGATGCCATGGAGAAACTTAGGAAGAGTACTGTAGCATAAATGGAGTAACTGTGTTTAAAGTGGCAGGTAATTTCAAAGAGCTCAGCAATAAACACACAAACTGTCTGTGCAGCTTGGCTATGCAAGCTAAAGATACAGCTGCTATTTTTCAGAGAGAAAAAAGTGAATCTGTAATAAGATCACTCTCAGAGATGGAGAAAAATAATAAGAGGATGACGAGGTTATTTTCAAAAGCTATAAACTCAGAGAGCGACAGTTGACAAGCTAGAAATTTAAAGCTTTACATGTATTGTTACGTTAATGGTTCTTGTTCTGTTTTTGTTTTTTTTATCAGAAGCTAGATCTGTGCAGGATGTTTTGCTGTAGCTGAACGGTTATTTCAAGTTGTGAAACTTGAATTGGAATCATTTTGTGTTATGTAAATGGTATGAAAATACTACACAGTTCAGTGCAGGCTAAACTGCTATGTTAGCAGTGTTTACGTACAGTGTACAGTACTGTGCTGTGTTGTGCTGCTGTAGAGCAGGCTGTGGTATTCGTGGCCACTTAAATTAGGTGAAGCAGTGGTGGAGATGGGTAACCAGGTGAAATATATGATATAAAACTCAGGTAAATTTACTTTGCTGATGCTTTTGCACTGATGAAATTCACCTTTATTTAAGTGAAATTTAACACAGTTTGATTAGAAAAAAAATGTAATTCTGAAGTTTAAAAACCACCAAGGTGGATCGAGGCTGATGATGCTGTGTAGCTTAAATTCTACCTTTCATATTGCCTTTATACCGGCCAGGTGTTGAAATAACTGCTTCATAGGTCATGTTAAAATCACAAAAAACAGTTACTCTATCAGCTGACAGCCTGTACCCACAAAGAGAGAGGAACTCTAATGGCACTCACAATGAAAATTAATTTGTAACTTATTAGTAAGTGATTCATTAGCTCATGCTGCACTGCTTCAGTGGATCTTAGGGTTTTGCAGCCTGTAACCCATGGAAACTTGTAAGAAATAATCTAAATAAGAAATGAAGCAGCAAAGTGTTTAAAACACAGAGTTTTGGCTATACAAAAAGGAAATAAATATGTTCTTGCAAGTTAGATGGTGTGCAGGAGCCTCTTTGTCTCCTATGGTACCAGCATTACAAATGCTATATTGATGTGTCTTCTAGGTCCGACTCCGTTATAACAGTTTCCTGTGAAACGTTGGTTTGAAAAGGAGGTTAACTCGACGAGTTGACCTCTTTCCACCTGCAGAATGTGTCGTCATTTCGGTAAATGTCAGAGAAACCTTTTAAAAATCGGAATTGCATGATTGTCATTAAAGTTACCCGACTTTCCAGACTGATTAAAGGCTTTCTGATGGTTGGACATATGTATTGCAAGTTAAACTTGGTTTGTGAAGCAAAGGCAATAAACTAATTTATTACCATTACCGATGGCTCAGTGAGTGACATTTTAAGCAAACTGTTCTTCAGCAGACTGGTCAGCAGCCACAAGTATATTGTGTAAGTAATTATCACATGCACCCACTTGGGTTTTTGCACAGCATGTGTCAGCAGGGTTTTTCTGCTAAAAACAACAGTGACCACATAACCTAAAGCAATCTGCACATCAACATTGTTTTCTGAAGCGGCGGTTCACTCAGAAGCGTTTGAGAAACCACAGGTGCTGGCACAAGTGAGATTCAAATGCCACGAGAGAATATGCATTATGTTAACAGTACTGCAAAAAAGTCTTGAACCACCTCTCGTTTCTTTATGTTTTGCTTCCAAGCAGTCAGACTTTTTGTCATTTTTTAAATGGTCTTGAGTAAGAGTTCTCCAGGCTTTCTGGAGGTTTCTATTTGGACATTCGCTGCTTTTTCACTCCAGTCCAGTCTTTGTATTTGGACATTTTCACAGGAAATGTTTTCCTTTGTTTGTTAAGCCACTTAACACTGACCTATAAAGTGTAAAAATGTGCATAATTCAAGGGGTGAACCACACATAACAGACAACTTAGCAAAAAATCCGTTTTTAATTGTGTCTGTAGTTATTAGTGGCCTAAAAACGTCATATTTTTAACGGCATAAAATATTACCAAAGATAAAAGTTTAACAGGCATAAAATTGCATTTTTGTACCAGCCGGCTCATTCCCAAAGAGCTATTAGCCAAAACCCTGACATAACAGTGTGGTGTGCAGTGTGTCCTTAAACTGGACAAGTGGAGGAGAAATTAGGAAGTAGCAGACTTACAAAACTATCCACAGAAGATAAACAATATCTGAAAATGCTTTCCTTACATAAGAGGATTTATGGAGTGATGAATTAAAATGCTAAAGGTCAGGAGGGAGACACAACAGTGAGTCTTTACAGTCACTGAAACACGGTGGCGGCTCTGTCATGTCTGGAGCTGCATTTCCACAAATCACAACAACAGCTACCCCAAGCTGCATTATATTGTAAGGTAAAGGCCCTACAATAACATGGAGAAACCCCCAACAATCATATGATGGAATTATGGAAGCAGAAAACTCCCACAGATTTGATCCACCATAAAATTCCACTTGGGAAATATCAGCTTGGTAACAGCTTCACTTTTAAGCATGACAATGATCCAAGCACACTGCCAACACAGTAGAAGCACCTGGATGGAAAAAACACAGTGGATTGGCCTCCCCGGAGCCTGGACCTCATTATTACTGGAGCAGTGTGGGGTCACCTTCACAGAGAATGTAACATCCAACATCCACAAAAGAGCTTTGACTGTGGATCAGGGGTGGCTCGAGACTTTTGCACAACACTATAATTTTGTTTATCGTTCATTGTGTGCATTTATGTTATCAAGTTTTCACCAATCAAGAAGACCATTTTCATTAATCAAGAAGGTCGATTTTTGATCCTCATTCGTATGAAATTTTAAAGTACTTTTAAATAAAAACAGCGTGAAGCAATGCAGGTTTTGTAAGAGGGCCATTCTGCAAGATGAAACCGCTGAATTACACAACAGCAGTGCCAAACTTCAGCATTTGAATTGCTTTTAGCTGCATCAAAGGAGCCGATTTTACAAGTATAACACATTTACAACTGATTTGGGTAAACTGACAGGGTTTCTAGCCTAAGTGATAAAACCCGGGGACCAGCCCATTTATTTAAAGTGTTTACGTGAAGCTGCGCTCACCTTACCAGGAAGCGATTGATTGACTCAGACGCTCACAGAGGAACGGCTTCATTTCCCATTTCACAGAGGTGAGTAAACAAGAACCATGTGGATATGAGAAACTCATCGGCCTCTCCGTTTCTCAACTTTTAGGCGTATTGCCAACGGAGACTGGTGTTGAGTAAGTTTGTGTTACTACAGGCGCGCGTAAACGCCTTACTTAAAAAAAACTCGTCTTATTCATGGCGATCGCCGTGTTTTCGGCTGAATACGAGCGAAACACGACTGTATTTAAGTTTCTGTTGTAGAAAAGAAAGCAGTCATTCTTATTGTTGAGTATGAACGCCGAGATATGAATGCATTTCCTTGTTTAAAACGCGGAAAAGGGGCGCTTATTTGGCCGCTGGGCGACAATGGGTCATTAAAATATCGTTAACATAACTTCTCCATAATTATAAATAGTCACAGCAATAACATGAGGAAGTACATAAAGTCTTTCTTTTTCTTTCTTTCGATCTGTGGTGTGTGCGTGGCAGATTTTGTTCCGGGCACACTGAGATGTTGAAATGAAGATTGATGAAAAAGTCCTCACCTATTTTGAATCTTGCAACTCACCTGTGGATAAGGAAGGGTACCTGTACAAGAAGGTAAGACGCCCTGGCTCAGGTTTACAGGGAACCTGATTAACGTATTGTTTTGAAAAACAAACAGAAAGGGTAGTGAGGTCATCTAAAGTAAATAAACTCAGAGGGGATTTTTTTAAAACTGTTTTTTAAGTTCAGCTTTCAAAATCTCTGTGACATTTCACCTCCCACTGGGTTGCCTGTTTCCTCAAATCAGTTATGTAAGAAATTGAGTACACAAGGCGTTTGTACAGCATGTCAGTAAAACACAACTGTCACACACACACACACACACAGGGTGAGATCAAGACTTCCTATCAGAAGCGCTGGTTCGTGCTGAAGGGGAACCTCCTCTTCTACAAAGACCGGCAGACCGACCGGGATCTGGTCGGAGTGATTGTTCTGGAGGGCTGCACCGTCCAGCTGTGCGAGTCCGAGGAGAACTTCGCCTTCTCGCTGGTGTGGAGCGAGCCGGGGCTGCGGACGTACAAGTTTGCCGCGGAGAACCAGGCCAGTCAGGAGAGCTGGATCAAAGCCCTGCTGTCAGCCAGCCACAGCTACCTGGCCCTGCTTGTAGTGGACATGGAGTCGAAGTACAGAGGTGAGGGCAGAAAGATGGAGCGGGTTTATCTTTGCTGGGGAGAGGGGGGGGGGGGGCTAAAGAGAGCAGCCTTTGTTCTGGAGGGCAGCTGCGAGAGGCGTTGCATCACTGTCTACATCAGACACCTGGTACACTGTGGTACATACTGTAGACACGCACGCACACGCACGCACACACACACACACGTACACGCACATATTATGATCTCGCAGCATCAGTCGCATCATTATGATCACTACTGATGTTTTATCTATTAACAGAGTAGTAATGAGAGCACAGTTCATTTCAACCAAGTTTTTATTGTTAATATTTGTTATTGATCGTTCTGCTTTGTTCTAAAGATCGGTCATAAATTTCTCATAGCCACCACAAAATCGATCTCATGTCACGTCTCATTAAAACAAAGTTGAAATGCTCTCACAGATTTGGGGGCGTTTTGCTTAAAAACTGGCTAAAATGACGGTTAGTTTCACCTGTTAAGTAGTAATTGACTTAAGTGGTAATTAAGTTAATATCAGTCATTGAATCCGTTTATGGACCTGATGTCCTGACCATGAGGTGTGAGCATAAAGCTCTCTTAAAACAGAAAGCGTACTAGATTTATGTTTGGTGCTAGAGCGGGCGTCCAACTGGGAGGTTGATGGTTCGATCTCCAGCTCCTTTAGTCTGTACACTGAAGAATCCTCGGGCAAAATACATTTATCAGTGTGTGTGTGTGTGTGAGAGAGAGGTACAGGACCAAAATAAAAACTAGATTTTTGAAAAGAAGTATAAGTAACTGAAATGATTTTGTGAATAAAAATGAAAATATAGAGGAAATATCCAGAGTTTCTGTGTGATAGAATTCTGTGACACACTTTGAGTCAACCACCACCTCTGACACGCGCCCTTCTTACAGCTATAATCAAAAAAAGACTAAAACTAAAACTGAAACTAATAAAAACTAAACTAAAACTAGACACAAAGATCAAGTTAAAGAGGTTTTACAAAAACAAACAACTAAAGCTTTAGTTCAGGGGTGTCAAACATAAGGCTCAGGGGCCAGAATCGGCCAGCCAAAGACTCCTACCTGGTCCACTAGAGATCTTTGGAAAATGTGAAGGACAACTTTAAATGTTAAACTTTTAACTGTATTTTTTTTTTTTTAAGTTTACAGCTTTTCCAAGTGATAAATACCTCCCCCACGGTCATTCCTGTAACACTACTGTCAATAAAGAAACAGATAAACAGTGAAACAACATGGATTTCCTGGTTGTTGTTGTTTTGGTTTTTTTATTGTATGCTATAGACATTAATTGTTTTTACAGCAGGTTCACAGTAAAAAGAAAAAAAAAGACATTCTGTTATTTCCCCCAAATTTCCATTTTATAATTACAACACAGTCAGAGCTAATTTTACATATTTATTTCTTACAGTTTGAGCCTAAAGCAGCATTTCTTTTATCATGTAGAAAAACTGACAGAAAAAACTTGGATTAGCACCTGTTTGCTTAGCATGTACGACACAGTTCTTTATTTGTGTACATTTTCTGAGCATGTAGTGATCAGTAAGAGATTCTCAGTATTCCAGGGCCCACAGCCGGAATAGATCACCCACTGATTGTAGAGTTAAAGGTTAGATTAAAGCGTCATTGAGCAAGTGGATGGAGCTCTGCCGTACACATGCAGCATGAGCAGATTTTGTCTTTCTCTTCATGTGCATTCAGCTCCTTAATTTCTATATTTCACTGTTTTTTTTCTTCAGATGCAGTTGGTGCACTCTCCAGTAAACCAAGCAAACCTTTTGTCATGCCAAATTTCAGCGCCATCCAGTCTGCTGCCGTCTTTGTGACCTCAAACACCTGCACCTCATCTGCGCTGGGAACAGCACCCAGCCCGAATTCCTGTCCAAACCTACAAGCTCTTACCATTTCATCCAAGACGGCCAGTAAGAAATCACCCAAACTGCGATCGAAGAAGAATGCCAACGCGGTGCCTATGTTTGATCCATTTCAGACGATTGGGGAGTACGACTTTAACCAGCTGCATGAAGATTATGGAAAGGAAGTAAAGGAACTGATTGTCATGTGGTCAAAGAAAGGACACGGCGGTGCGAATGTTCAGGAAGAAAACTTGATAGATTTTGAATGATAAAAGTTGGCTTTGTTTCTAACCCTTAACTTATAGAGAAGCTTTATCATGCATACGTGCACTGGATTAGAAATGTGTCGGTAATATATAGTTGACATAGTTATATTTGTTTTCTTCCAGAAACATGCTGTTTCTTTTTTACTTTTTCATAGATTAGTCAATAAATGATCTGTGATCATCTGTTTTATTAACCTTTGTTTGTCACTGCAATGATGTTATTTCCTAAGTTGGCATTTTTATAAAGTCACTCACCTGAAATATGACCTCCATCTGCTCCAGCTAGTCTACTGTCTTTATACTGGACATACTATGGCTAACCAGTTCAGGTGAAAACCTTCCTCTTAAGACATGGATGTCAAGCCTGTGTTACACTGTGGGCCACATACACCACATTTTGATTTTAAGGAGGCTGGATCAGTAAAACTGTTCTTTCTGTCCTTTAATGTTTAACTACACATTTACTAAAGAAATGCTGCTGTGGCAAATGAAAGAAATGTGTCCGCACGACTCTTTGGGATTAAACTGTAAGAAATAAATGTGTTAAATTACAGAAAGGATCCTGGTAGCTTAAAACTAGACTGAAATTTTCTGTTAATTCACAGAAAATGTAAATTTCTTTTGTTGATTTTTTTTTTACTGTGAACACATTGTAAAAACAGAGTTTTTCCTTCGCACAAAGCTTTCCAGTGGGCTGGATTTGAGTCTTTGGCAGGCCTTATGTTTGACACGTCTGTCTTAACATGCCCGAACAAATTTCACCGAGGACAGAGAATGAAAGAAACTGTGAAACGGTGATATAAAATTTGCTTATTAATAACAGCTTCATTACTTCAGAGCTGATAATACCTGGCGTGTTTATAAGAAATAAATCTGCCAGCCATTAAAAAGGCCTGAGTTCATCTGTAGCTGAAAGTTGGCCACATTTCCATTTTAAATCAGGAATTGTCTGATCGAGGAAACATTTCCCTTTGGGCTCTATTATTATTGATGACCTAATGAGTCCATTTTGCCTCACAGATTTAAACAATTTGACCAGTGACAGGGTAAAAAAGGACTGACAGTTGGCTGGGGGGCAACACGGGCCAAGAAGGGTGAAGTCCGCTAAATTTTAGAAGGGGGTCGAAATGGCTGAGAAACAGAATGGCAGGAGGGCAGCAGGGCTATTTCAGTCTGTACAGCTGTCTTGTCTTCGTGGTCTTTGCTCTGTCTTTCTCCTTCTGTGTCTGCATCGCTTCTTTTTTCAACCTTCGAGCCTACAGCTGAGCTGGCTGCTTATTGGCTTCACATACAACACATTTTTTGCCTCCTCCTTGCCAATCGGGCGCTTCGTTTTCCATCATTACAAAACATTGCAGATAATTTAGGTCATATTTTGCCACGTGAAACGCTACGCCCACGAGCCAGCTAAGACTCTGGATTGCTTCACGCCAGCGTGGGATACCAATACATACATACCTAAGCTGTACAGTTGTGTGATTGATGGCCAGCCAATGATACTCATATATGGGGTTTAGTGGGTGGGTCACTGTCCTCCTATCCTAAAGCAACTATACTGGGAACCTCGAGGAGGAACCCAAATTAGTGCACCCGTGGCGGTAAAGCTGGTCATTTAGTCCAATCATCATTTTGCCTGTTTCTTTTTTTTCTTTCTTACACTTGAATCAGTAAAACAGAAAATGATTCACTATCCTGGGTGTGAGCACCTGTTTTGTCTTTAGTCCCTGTAAAGGTGGCCTCTGTGATCTATTTTGTTCCCCTCCCAGTCACACTTTCAATGTTATTCTTTCCACTGAGCATTTCCAGCTACTTGAGGCAGTATTAAAAGGACTGTTTGGATTTCTCACTGATGCACGGTCACTTTTTCCAGAGACCCAGTGGTCGTGTGTCATTGCTGGACCTGGACCAATGTCCGTCAGCCAACTGTTTTCAGGTTTCACAACTGTTTATACACCCTGATGGCCACTAATGATCTGGCCATGGCCACAAACCTCAGATCAAACCTATCATTTAGACAGGTGATGACTTCAGGAAATGTTAGCTGAGATATTGAGCAGCACTGGAGTATTAATTAATAGAAGGCAGCGGGCCGTGCTGATTGCGGGGTAACTGTCCCATCTGTGTCTGTATTAAAGCAGTAAAGCAGCGACACTTTGCCATCACGCACTGGGCTTTGAAGTCTCACAATAGATATATAAAGTTGACAGAAATAGCCACGACAAAGACTCAGTAAGTAAAATGGGGACGTTTCAGTTGTCCTTTACCGTGTCCCGTCTGTCCATATTAGTCCGCACATGACACCAAAGTCACTGTTGGCATTGAATTCACCTCATTCCAAGACTTCTGCAGCCTATTTTGGATCATCAGTAAACCGATCCCCCCAGCCACCTCCTTGCTCCTCCCTCTTTTTCTTACTATACCCCAGCTCTATTTTCCTGCCAAACCTGATGGTGTGGCTAAAGTTAGCCCCCTATGGGCTAGTATATAAGACCCCAGGCATTCAATACCTACATGTCAGTCACATCGGCTTGGTGTAGGCTTCTCTTCTTGACCAACAACAACCTCACAAACTTGAGAGATGGTGAGTGTGGCCACTTCATAGGGTTTAAAAAAAGTCTTTAGGATGTTGTCTACATTAAAATGATGAGATGGGCGTATCATTAAGATATTTGCTATCTGGACTACCAACATCCCAGGAAGTGAACTAGAAGGAGTGCCAGTGTCAGTGTTATCTGCTGCCTTGAGCTAAAGTTCGGGAGGACCTATTCCTTATTATTGTAGTCCTCAACACATTACTCAACACTAAATTGGGTGATTGTTTCAAAGTTTATAATTTTTTTTAAGAGGGGGAAAAATTCAGTCATTACCCCAAAGATAGATTCAACTGGCAAAACTGCCAATCCAAGCTTAATTTATCAGGAAGAAATTTGATTGATTTATTTTTCTTCATATGATGATTTTGAGAGTTAACCAGGATCTGCTTCTTTAGTTCATGTCATGTATGTATGGCTTTTCTTACACCTCACATCATATCACAGGCACCCAAGAAAGCCAAGAGGAGGCAGCAGCAGGGTGAGGGTGGATCCTCCAACGTGTTCTCCATGTTCGAGCAGAGCCAGATCCAGGAGTACAAGGAGGTAACCTTTTCCTCATCACACCTCAAGCTTTCTATCAGTACCTTCTAAGGTGGTGATGTAACCGAGCACTCTATCATGTGACCTTGAATGTAACGTGAGAGAGCTGTCAGAAGATATAGATCTCGTCACTTTAGCGGCACAACAGCAAAAAATGCCTTCATCAGCACGGCAGGACAGTAAATTTCAGCTCTCCTGTTGACAGCAGTTACCTCTGCTCTATGCTAGCTTAGGAATTCTCCTTGGAGACACTCGCTCCGTGACTCCACTGGAATGTGGCCCAACAGCTGGTGCACAGGGGAAGGGGAGCTCAGGGTTGAAACTGAAGGAATTTGGGGGGTTTTAGCACTGTGATCAACAAGGTAAATAGTGTCGTTATCAGTAGATTATAGAAATCAGGATTCATTTGTAGGGGTTTTCTTCAGTAACAGATCTAAATGAAAGACAATACAATGTCAACAGTAGCTTGGCAGGACCTTAAGAGGCCTCAGAAGCAGAGAGAACATTGGTAACATGGTCATAAGATTTAGTCACAAGGCAAAAGGATGACAGCTGCAATCAATACCTTCTCCTTAAATGTCGCAAAGGGCTTGTCTCACATTCCCAAGCCATTTTAACACCTTAGAAAGACAAGTGGCTGACCAGCTGCCAAGTCCCAAAAGGTTTGCAATGCCATCTTTGGTTTCATTGGGTGATACGCCCTCCTATGTGGAAGGAGAAGGAGCTAACTGCTCCACATTTACACATTTACATTGGCAGAGTGCCTCGCACAAATAATCATGAAAAACAAGCTGGATAATAAGGACTTGTGAGAAATGTGAGAATCTCAGTTTTCACTGGTTTTAATTAAGTGTTATTTTAGCTGAAGTTTGGCTGAACTCTGATCTAATCTCTGACTAATCTCCCGGTCTGTGCCAGGCTTTCACAATTATCGACCAGAACAGAGATGGCATCATCAGCAAGGACGACCTCAGGGACGTGCTGGCCACCATGGGTCAGCTGAATGTGAAGAATGAGGAGCTGGAGGCCATGGTGAAGGAGGCCAGCGGCCCCATCAACTTCACCGTGTTCCTGACAATGTTCGGCGAGAAGCTGAAGGGTGTGTTGGCACATATCAGTTGTCCTTTGTATTCTATTTCATGAAATACTTGGTGCTGTAAGGTGATGGTTGTTATTTATCTAAACACTTAATGTTATGTGATTAACATAATTCTGAATTATTATTTTTTTTCTATGTCTTTGTTTTCATAGGTGCTGATCCTGAGGACGTCATCGTGAGCGCTTTCAAGGTCCTGGACCCCGAGGGCACTGGCAGCATCAAGAAGGAATTGTAAGCTTATTTGCGTTTATCTTCCATCTCTTCCTGCTGTAATCTTTCATCTTAATCTTAAATTTCCTGCGTTTTCCCTCTCCAGCCTCGAGGAGCTCTTGACCACCCAGTGCGACAGGTTCACCGCTGAGGAGGTGAGCTCATCGGACTTGCAGCGCGATTTGGCCCTTGTTTTTTGCCAGGCTGTAACGCATTTCTTCATTTCCTCTTCATCTGCAGATGAAGAACCTCTGGGCTGCCTTCCCCCCTGATGTGGCTGGCAACGTTGACTACAAGAACATCTGCTACGTCATCACACACGGAGAGGAGAAGGAGGAATAAATCCTCGACATCTCTTACCTCTATTGAAACCCACACTTGTCCATACCCTTAATTCTTCCTCCTCTCCACCAATGAAACATCCTCCTCGCACACACTCGCGCCCGGGTCGGCTCTTTCTTCTTACGAAAAGACTTGTCTCCTCTATCGAGATGTTCAGTGAGAGGACGGGAGGCTGTGGGGGTGTTTGTGTGTGAGTACCAACAGGGGAACATGGGATTATTTTCAATAAAAAATAATCTTGTGACACCGAAACACTCTCTCTATCTCTGTCCCTGCCTCTTCTTCCTCCATCTTTTCCCTCCCCTCCTCGCCCATGACTCATTCTGTCCTCCTGTGTTGAGGCCAACAGTGCATGCATCATACCTACATATATATGCATATGCAGTTCAGTGTGGTTGGTCAAAACGTCTCTTGGGTGCTGTGGTGCATGCACAGTCACTTGCTTGAAACAGGCAAGCAGTCTGGCCCCGGCGGTCTGTTAGTCTCAACCGGGCACAGAGTGTTTAATGGATCCCTCCTTCTGTTTGTACCGGCCAGGAGTGCACAGTAAAAGAGTGGGAGTACTGCGCTATAATAGTTTGCCTACCCCTCTCTTTTATTTTGTCACTCTTTAAACACAGGTACGAAAGGAAAGGTTAGGAAAGCACGATTTTAAAAGTCTTGTAAATAGAGAAAGAGATGGTGATAGACGGTGGTTGGATGGGCGGCATAAAAAAGCTAAACAAAAGCAAAACAGCTTTGTTTTTGATTTTTCTTTCCCCCCACCTCACCCTCACTGCTGTTTCCACTCCTGCTGCTGTGACTGTGTCTGTGTCTCCACTGTAACAAATAAAGAAGTACAAATAAAATCCACTATCTTTCGTACCACACTGTGTCTCTTGGTTTAAGTGGGAGCGCGGGTGAAAGGACTGCCGGGTGACTGTGGAGCACCGACTGACTGTATTATGCATATGGTGAAGCATTATCAGTGTGAACTTTATCCATCATCCCATTTCTCAATATAAATCTATGATCCCAAATCAGGGGTGGGTGCCACATTTTCAGGGTAAAGGTACAAACCAACATAGTAAGCAGAAGAACTGTAGTCTATCTTTGAATCTACTTCAATCCTTGATTCCAATAAATGTGACACCCTGTGAGTAGTAAAACCAAAAGTTGTTGGATAAAATAGCGACAAAATCAGATTTTCAAATGATTTAAACTCACATATTAAATTTAAAATATTATACAGAAAGTTCCAGAAATTTGAATCATTTTTCTTGAGACAGAATTGCAAAGAATTTGGGAATTTTGAACCCCCACCCCCAACCAGATCAAAAAGAACAAGATTTAGACGCCGGATCGGTTGGGGTCCAGGTTATTAACAACCACCTCTGGTGCTGTTGGCCAGTGGGGTGCCAGTGGAAATGGAGCCACTGATGGCCAAAGACAAAGGAAGACAACAGGGTGAAGGTGTTAGGAGGCAGCAGGGGCAGAAGGAGAGGCAGGAGTGTGGAGATGGTGAGTAGGGACTTTAAAAGTAGGAATTAGGAGAAAGGGAGAGAGCTGGCTGATATGATAGAGAGAATAAAGGCAGACATATTCTGTGTCATATATTGGATAAAGGATAGTGACTATGACGCTGCCAGCCAGGAGGAAAAAAGGGAGATCTATCGAGAAGGTTCCAATAAAAAGACATACAGAGGGTTGGGGTGTCTTAAGAGAATGCTAGCTTTAGGGTGAGATGGCGGCAGATGATCCATGGAGACACCTAAAGGGAAAAATGATGGTAGAAGAAGACTATCTACAGTTCCCAAAAGGTTGATTCTGTTCATCTGAACGTAGCGTCGTCAGTGGGAGAAACGTTTTGTAACTCATCCAAGTGACTTCTTCCGTCAGTTGCAGTCTCAGCTGAGACTGAAGAAGTCACTTGGATGAGTTACGAAACGTTTCTCCCACTGACGATGCTACGTTCAGATGAACAGAATCAACCTTTTGGGATTCACTAATCTGGTTGATTGAGCATGCATGAAGACACCATCTACAGTTATTTATATTATCAGAAGATTCAAAATATTTGGAGATAAGACCAAAAAACAAAACAAAATACTGTGGCAAGCAGCAGACGTGATTTCCTAGTGAAAACCATGGCAATCGGTTGTGAAAAAGAAAATCTGCTGTCACTGTCAGTGAGCACAGTTTGACACTGCACTGCAAAATAAAACTCAATCATGAAAAAAAAGAAAAGGAAGTATTTAAACATTGTTGAGAAATGGCATCATCTTCTCAGCCATGAGCTCTTTACGACAGAGTCAGTGAAAAGTGGAAAAAGTGGATCTCACCAAGCTGGTTTGTTATTGGCGCACAGCTGGATCAGTGCACGTGCAACAGACAAGCTATATATCTGTGGAGGGACCATTAAAGCTGAATGATACATATGTTTTGGAAAGCTATATAAAACCATTAAGATGATTTCTTTTTACTGTCAGCAAAACACTCTGCAATGATTCCAACAACACACCTCTGAAGGGAAAGAGTCTGGATGCTAAACTGGCCTGCCTGCAGTGTAATACCTCATTTAGACTAAAAAATGGATTTCCCATTTTCGTTTCCAGGAAAGGAAAAAAACTTTTGCAAAAAATAAAATCTAAATATATTAATGAATTCCTGTCATGAATGAATCCCAGACAAATCTGGTGCAGTTTCTGATATTACTATTATTGTTGTTATAATAATAATAATAATAATAATAATAATAATAATAATAATAATAATAATAATAATAAACTATTATACATAAACGTTATTTAATCCATCATTGGAGGAATTCATTTGTTACAGCAGCAGTACAAAGGACAGGAAGAAAAAATGAATTAGAGAAATTATAAAACTAAAAATTGAAAAACAAATGGTAACAAATGGTTAGTATTATATGCAATAAAATAAAAATATTATTATTATTATCATAACAATTTTATATATTATACTTTACATTATTATTATATTACATTAATATTATTATTTAAAAATCAAAAGATCAATGGGTCACGTGACCTGGTGACGTTGCGGACTGAATCAGGATGTAAAGGTTTTTGCGACAAAACTTACCTCCTTCAAAATAAAAGCAACCAATCTTAAGATAGTAGCCAGAATTTATCAAATAAGCCGTATTACGACGTAGAAATTATGTTTATGAAAAGAATTTTGGTAAGTTATACTAGCTGAGACCTGTATGATATAGGCTACTACAACTTGAGTAAATACGCTTCCGGGAAAGTTGTTTTAATTTTGAAATGTCGACAGGAAACGCTGTTCGAGTTTGAAACTTGGCTGAGCTCAGGGGAGCAGAGGAAGAGTGGGCATTTCCCGGTCCATCAGCGGTACTGTAACACATTTCAGGCCTGGTTTGTCCGCACAAACTGGGGATGGCCCCGTGGTGATGCGCGCTGTAGGCTTCACGCCGCTGTCGTCCGGTCGTGCCTTCGTGAATCCTGACGGGCCCAGAAGAACCGCCATGGCCTCTGTGGTTTCACTCCGCGGCACATCTGTCACACTCCCCGCTGTGGTCACCGTCCTCTTGCTCCTGATGTCGGTGACCACTGTGCAATGCTCTCAAGGCGACAAGGAGCCGGTTTACCGAGACTGTGTGAAGCAGTGTATCCGCGCAAACTGCACCGGAGCTCGGCTAAACGGCTTCCTGTCTGCCCAGCCGCAGTACATGGCGCTGACAGGTGAGTTGCTCTTGTCTGCAGGTAAGTTAAGCTAACTTACCTTGCTAGCAATAGATTTTTCGATCAGTGCTTATCAATATTGTGGCAACTTGTACATGCATATATCTGTATAACAACATTTGCTAACTGACCCCCATTAATTTGCTGTTTACATTCATTATAGTCACTCGTGCATGCAGGTGCTTTGTACTGATGCTTACATGTGTGACTTTTAGTCTTCACATGCCTTTAAAAAGAAAACTGTGACCTTGTTTCATGGCCTTCAACACTAAAAACCAGATTTTCAGGCTGGTCAAGCTCTCCCAACAGCTCTATTGTCACCCCACCCTTCTGCCATTATTATCTTTTCTGTGCTGTGTCTACACAACTAGTTAGCCAAAAGGCAACCCCTTTAAATATTTAATTGTTTTCTTTTACCTCTATGCTTAAAGTTGTATAAAATATCCAGGGAATGCCTTTTGTAGTTGCTTGTGTATTTAAGTTTATTCACTGCTATACAAGAATTGAAACCGCTTCCATGCTTATTTTATTGACAAAATACACCTCAAGTATGGGCTATAAATAAACCAAACAAAAAACGTGTGAATCTTGTTGTGTTGTCTGGCACGTCTATTTGACTTATAGCCTATAGCACATTTAAACAACAGACTCTGACCCAATGTGCTCTAGAGACAGGCACATTTGCATTCCAGGTTTCCAAAACACCTGGTTTCAAATTACATGAAAATCTGAAAGATGTCTTTTGTTGTGTCTGCTGGAGGTTTCTTCCTGTTAAAAGGGAGTTTTTCCTTCCCAATGTCACCAAAGTGCTCATAAGGTTGATTGTTGGGGTTTTCTCTGTGTTATTGTAGGGCGTTTACCTTGCAATATAAAGCACCTTAATTCAACTGTTGTCGTGACTGGGTGCTACAAGTAAAGTTGAGTTTATTTGAATTGTGTTAACTAATTTTTGTAGAAATTTTTAAAAAATTACAGCGATTTAATGGTCATTAAACTGTGTTCAGAGTTTGCAAATTAATAATGATTCAGATATCGTTATTGGTGTCAACAATACTGGCCCTGTATTTAGTTGTATCCGATCAATACCAAAATTTGCAGCTCTGACGTGCTTGCACTCAGCTCCTCTCTTTGTTCAGGTTGGACATGCCGTGATGACTGCCGCTATCAGTGCATGTGGACCACAGTCGGCCTTTACCAGGCTGAGGGGTACAGGGTCCCACAGTTCCACGGCAAGGTTTGTTACTACCTACCCAAGGTTGATCAATAAAGGATATGCTGTCCACTTTTATGTATTCTGTGAGATTTCATTGATTTCAGTCAAATCTGAAATTATGGACGAATTATTTTTTCCCCTACAGTGGCCGTTTGCACGCTTCTTGTGTTTTGAGGAGCCGGCATCCGCGTTGGCCTCTCTGCTGAACGGCCTGGCTTGCCTTCTCATGCTACTGCGCTATCGGAGCACGGTGCCACGACAGAGCCCCATGTACCACACCATCAACGCCTTCTCCCTGGTGAGTTGATTTCTGTATCCGGATGTGATGGAGAACATTAAAAAAGTGTGTGTTTGTGTTTATTGTACTTCAAAAGGGCAAAAAGTCAGTTATCTTTGTTATGCTTGATCACCTAAAGGACAAAGTTGTCTATATGCTGGCTGTGTCTGTACACTGATTGGATAGACTGATTTTATTTTGTGGCTGGAAATCCCTGATCTGAGTCTCCCATCACAGTATATCACAAAGGTGCTCTACTGGATTGAAATGTAGTAACTGTGGAGGCCATTTGAGAGGATTTGACCTTTGAGATATGTTGCACCATCTTGCTGGAAGCAGCTATGAGATGATGGTACACTGTAGCCATAAAGGGATGGACATGGACATGTTTATGCCAAATTGTGACCCTACCATCTGAATGTTGAAGCAGAAGTGGAGACTCATCAGAAAGGACAAAAGTTTTCAATCTTATATTAAATCTTCTTCTATAAATCGTAGCCTCAGTTTCCTGTTTTCAGCTGACAGGAGTGGCAGCTGGTGTGGTCTTGTGCTACTGTAGCCCATCTGCTTGACCCGTTATTTATTAACTGCCCAGCATTATAGCTCAAGAAATAGTTACTAACTTAATAGAAAGCACTTCTAGATTACCTGGCCAATAGGTTGCGTTTAATAGGTTGTGTTTTTTAAAATGATAAACAAAAAATGCTTTCTATCAAAAACTTCTATGTCTGATGCAGAAATCATCCAATGAGTTATTCAGACTTTAATATTTAAATCTTTGTGGGGGGTTTTCAGGTATCTCTCAATGCCTGGTTCTGGTCCACAGTGTTTCACACGCGGGACACCTATCTCACTGAGGTAAGGGCTTTTAAACCTCTAGTAACTTATTACCCTAAAAAGAAAAGAAAAAAAAGAGTTGATTTGTGTGTGTCCTACTGGGGATCTCCCACCTTTGAATCCCGTTTTGTTCCATTTACTTGTGTTCAGTCAGCTTGTTTTCTGCCAGAAACACTGTTTAAACAGTGTTTTACAGTTTGACATGCAGTCACATGATCTAGTTTTAATAATAATAAATAAAAGCTTTACTTTAATGTACACCGAGAGAGGAAAACTGCTAATGTACATTTCCACTTGCCAGACCACCTGTTGAGATGAGCATTCTGCTCTTTGATTGGTTAATGAGCTTAGCAAATGAGCAACATCCTAATGCCATTACTGATCAACCTTCGAGCTGTGCGCGGTGTAGTTTCTGTAAACAAGCACTGGTTGATCTTAAGTTAAGATTTTGTATGTTTTTCTTATAGAAAATGGACTATTTCTGCGCAACAGCAGTCATTCTTTACTCAATCTACCTGTGCTGCGTCAGGTAAGCAAACCTTCCACACCCAACTAGCATCCGAAACCACATTCTAGATGGTAATCATTAATCCTGGTTCAAATACCTTTTAGGATAAAGTTGGATTAAAAACGAGAGAGAATATTTGTCAAGTGTGGTCGTTATAACTCTTTGTCTTACTTCGCTGAATATGCTCACGTTACTTGCCTTCCTTCCTCTCTTTGCCAGAACGTTGGGCCTAAAGCGACCCGGTGTGTCCAGCATGGTTGGAGTCCTGCTCATTTTGGTCTTTACCTCACACGTGTCCTACTTGACCTTTGTCAGTTTTGACTACGGCTACAACATGGCTGCAAACGCCACAATCGGTAGAGTCCATTTCCACAAGTAACCTATAAGCCTGTATATGGTTGATATGTGAGGAATTCATTCCCTGCTGTCCTTCAGGCATCAGCTCTTTCAGATATCTGTGATTTAATGCTCTCTGCTCATCTTTTTTGGGCTTTAAAGGCATGGTAAACCTCTTGTGGTGGCTCTGTTGGTGCTGGCAGAACCGGCGGACCCTGCCGTACTGGTGGAAGTGCGGCCTGGTGGTGGTGCTGCTCCACGGTCTGGCCCTGCTGGAGCTTCTGGACTTTCCCCCACTGCTTTGGGTCTTAGACGCCCATGCTGTTTGGCACCTCAGCACTATCCCAGTGCATTTCCTTTTCTACAGGTTTGTAAAAAATATGCGAGAGATGGAATTGCAGAGAAAATAAGTGTTTTGGCACTAATACTGAGAGAAATGTTAGGGGACTCAGATGCAACTACCTTATGGTGAATAATCGATACTTTGTTCTTCCTCCAGTTTCCTCATAGACGACAGCCTCTACTTACTAAACACAGAGAAGTTGGGTGTAAAAGTCGAGTAGGAGGAGCTCTTCGCCTCTTCACCTTGCCTACACCTTCGCACCTTTCCAGTCAGGGCAGCGGGACACCTGAACACTGAAGTAGCTCAGCCTCCCAGATGACATGCATGATATCTCCGCAACGTTCATCAACGCAGACTTTGTTTACATTTTTTTATTTTCTTGTATTTATTTGGGGTAAATTCTCATTTTAAAAAAACAAAACAAAAAAACCCAACCACACAATGTGACGCTCACTCCACTTTGCCTTGTAATGATGATGCGTGCTACCTTTCTTTCACCGTCATTCGTAAGCGCACGACAGGATGAAGGAAAAAAGTATTTATTTCGACCCAGAGCAGACCCAGCTCTTCACTCCAAACGCTCCTCGGGTTTTTGCGTAGTTGTGCGAGTTCCCAATCCCATAATTTTGACACTCACCAGCGTCTTTGGACATCCAAACAGCAGTTCGATGCGCTGACAATAGATGGCACCCTATCATTGGTCGGGCCTCTCGGCGTGGCGGAGCAACATGTGTTGGGTTCCGTGTGTGCCAAAAGTGGACTGGCAGACACAAGCGAGGTGCCCCCCGGTGAAGGGGGGCCGGCAGCTGATTGTTCCAGAGTGAGAGAAGCGGGGGGGGGGATGTTGGAGGCCATTCTAGCTGACTGTGTCTTTCTCCCTCCCCCCTCACACCTTTATTTTTGTGCCTCTCTTGTTTCCACTGTGCTTTTGTTTGTTGCCGTGTCCTTCATTGTCACTCAGACTTTTATTTTTGTTTTAATCACCTGCCTTTACGTCTTTTTTAAAAATTCTGATGTTGACCAATTTGTGCTTCAGTTTATTGGCAGTTTTGCTCACTTTGGTTGCTTGATTTTTCTTTTTTTCTTTTACGTTTTGGTAATTTTTTATTTATTTTTTTTTTTTGAAGTATCGTAAGTGTTTTTAGTTTTATTCACCTGGATTGCCTTTTAGTGTGAGGAATGATTGAGTTAGGAAAAATGAGCAAAGCAACAGGAAGCTGTATGTTTTTGCTTTTTCTGTTTTTTGTTCTCATTTTTTCCAGCATAAAGTGTCTTATTCAGGGCTTAGTTAATGTGCGAGTGTGTGTGAGTGAATGAGTTGTTGTACACCCATTAATTTTGACTTGGTTGCATTTCTTTCTGCAGTATTTTAAACCTCCTCCATCCACAAATCAGCCTTACACACTGCATTATAACTTGGGTATCACTGAGCATGTTAAGCTTCGAATTCATTCCATGTACATCTTCGTCCTTCAGAGCGTCCCTTCCATGCGTGCACTTTACACGGGGGTGTGCGTGCACTTACTGTGCTTGTGTGTGAAACTGTGCCCATGCCTTTGTACTGCTGTGTGAGAATGTGAACAATGACCAGTATGTGTGTACATGTTGCCTTGACAGGACATTGTATTGTGGTTTTTTTTGTTGTTGTTGTTGTCGTTTTTTAGCATCATAAACTGGATCACAGAGTGTGAGCGAGCTAGATCACGCTGATGTGTGAGCGCATATATGTTGAAGGATTGCTGCATGAATGCGTGTGAGAAGACTGGTATATTTAGCTTCGCTGACAGCCTGCGATGGGGGTGGGGGAAGACAAGAGGACAAAATGCACAGAGAGGTTTGGGTGGGAAAAAGATTCCTGAAATCACGACAGAGACACTGAACAGTTATGAATAGAACAATCTATATATAATGCATAGTGTTTATCATTGCAGCAAAATGGTTTATATTCTCAGTAATGCAAGATCTGTCAGCCCCTTGAGCACTTTTAACACAAAATCTTTGCTTTTCTACCAAAGTCCCTTTGTCCACAGATGAGAAAATTGTGTTTTCACTGGAATTAAAATCTGTTTGAATAGCTTAAATATTTCCTGAAGAACTGGTAGAAAACACTCCAGTTTTTCTGTGATTTCATTCCATTGTTCTGTTTCTTTCTTGCCAGTAACCGCATCCCTTCTCTCATTCGTCTGCTGCCCCCTGCCTGCTGCCCTGTGCACTGTCACCTCTCTAACCAAGTGTACTTTCCTCCACCTCACATCTGTTTGACCAAAAAAAATAAAAAAAATCTTCAGTAATGGAATAAATAAAATTGTTCTTTGTTGAGAAGAAATTAAGCAGGGGTTGTTTTTTATCTGCACCTAGGATTTATCCTGTCTTTATATTGCACAAATTCAACTTTACCCCATGTCAATTAAATATGAAAAAAAGAATAGTATTCAAAATGCTAACAAACAGAGTATGTGGTATGTGTGCATCAAGGAATGCAGTAAAATATGCCACTGGTATTTGCTCTCTAGCGTCTCGCTGCTCTGCGATGTGGCAAACGCCATTCAGCAGCTGTTGTCCAAGAGCTGCCGCTTCATAGCTGTCTTACAGAAACCATCTCTCCATCTGTAGACTGAAAACGTTTCAGCGGCAGAGGATTGTAAAGACACCATTTTTGGGATTTCTCTGCGTTGTGCTGGTGTAAATGTTTCTAAAGTGGATGCATGAATGGTAAAAATGCACAAGCAGAAAACATTCAAAGTACTACAAGTGCTATCAGGTAAACGCACTCTGGTGGATCGCGTTACAAGCTTTGTCCTTAGTGAATACAGCTGAATGTTGCAAATGTTTATGTCCATGAAGGTAGGAAAAATAACAGAACTAGTGTAAATGTTAATTACATAATATAGTATTTGATTCTTTGCTGAGCCCAAAGTCTTGTTGGTTAAAATCATGAAGTGTTATGATAGTGTTTGGACTTTTAGTGGATGTGTTCCTGTGAACTGTGGTGTGGTTTAGCTAGCACGGGCCCACAACCTGACCTAAGTCTTTGCACCGATAAATAACCTCTGCTCTGCACTCGCCTTCAGGGTTGTTGTTTTTTTAATGTTGAACAGAGCAGTGTTTCAGTGACTGTGAAGTGCAGGGACAGAGGGGACATTACAACAAATCTGATATCCTTTTATAGTTCAGAAAAGATGTGATGTAAAGTCTCTGGAAAGCATATGATGTTATATTTTTACAGTAAAAATATATTTAAGGGAACTCTAAAGTAGCAGTTTTAATGGCAAACAGTTGCTGCAGATTTGCCACATCAATGATGAGCATCTCACATTCATCCACATCCAAAAAGTCTATTGGATTGGAATCTGGTGATTGTAGAGGCCATTTGAGAACAGTGAACTCATTGTGATGTTCCAGAGACCAGTTTGAGATGACTGAACTTTGACACCTTAGGCATGTTGTCCTGCTGGAAGCAGCCACCAGACGATCACACACTGTGGTCATAAAGGGATGGGTATGGGTGGAAACAACAAGGAGGTAAGCTGAATTAGTAAGGAGGAGCCCAAATATATCTCTTAACACCATCAGCAACCTGAACTGTTGATACAAAACATGGTGAAATCATGGTTTCATGTTGTTTGCACCACATTCTGACCCTACCATCTGATTGTCAAAATAGACATTTAGACTCATCAGACCCAGCAGCTCTTTTTATGCCTCTGTTGTTCAGTTTTGGTTTGCTTGCCTTCAGTTTCCTGTCCTTAGCTGACAGGAATGGCACCCGGTGTGGTCTTCTGCTGCTGTAGACAATGTGCTTCCAGAGATCCTGTAACTAGAGATTAGTTTAGTTACTTTTGCCTAGTTGTAATCTAGTTGTTCTCCTCTGACCTCTGACACGAGCTGTCTACATGCCTAAATGCACTGAGCTGTTTATCCACTTCACAGGCCTGTGAGTGTCTCTTACAAAGCACTGATGTATTTCCATTTCCTCCCACGTATACTTATAAAAGTTCAAGTAATCCTTATTTTTTTCTTGTATTTAGGTGGAGGTTTTGAAGGAGTGAAATGTTACGCTAAACCTGTGTTAAAATACATGAAATGTTCACAGCTAGAGGTATCAACAGAGCAGGAAAAGTGAGCAGAGAAGTGACATGTATAGTCTGTGGTTCGTCCCTCCCCTATTACACTGCAGTCTAAAGGGCTTGCTGACCTTGTACTATTTGTGCCAGTGATATATGCAGAGATACCTTCATTGTGTCTCTGATATAATCAAGGCAGATTCCTTTAGACTTGTATTTGGATTTATGAGCAGCAGTGGGAAACAATATGGTTTTCTTGTCCTTGAAGAGTCCCACACTGTATTTCTTATTTCTTCTCTCATGCCAAATCTAAATACCTGGCCGGTCAGGGAACTGAACTATGAGTGAATTTATGATGTTCTTTGGTAATGACTTCTTTTCTGTATATTTTCCCTGGGTTTTACTGCAGTTGTCCTTGGACTCTCTCACTTGAACACATTATCTCTCACCCACTTCCTGGCCTCCTCACCTTTTAACCCATGCAGACCTCTTTTTTTAACGCATGTTTTATGTGTCCCTGAGAATTACAGCCATGTTTTCTGAAGGGATTTCCACCATCGAGTGCGATGAAAATTGCTGACCACTGCATCAGGTTTTATTGTAGCACAGCTTGCTTTCAAATGCAGCTTAAACGAGGAGTCGCATACAGAGCCAACAAACACTTAAAGTTTAAGACTTAAAGTTCACTGCTGGGAAAATCTTCCAACCAGAATACTGAACTGACTTTTTTTTTCTGTGGGAACTAAATATTTCAGCCTCACTAGCAACACTCAGCTTCGCGAACGGACCGCAACTTGTGGTCTGTGTGGCTCAGTGTGTAGCTTATTGTTGTTTTCTGATAGCTCTGTGCAGGAGGCTGGACTCTGACCCGGGCTTCTGTGGGTGGGGAGAGACGATAGATTGGGATGAATAGAGTTTATTCTTCCTCCTTCAACTCCTGATTTGTGACCGTGAATGAAGAGCATGAGAAAAGCAGAAGAAATATGAAGACACTCCAAGCTTGTATCACGCAAAGAATTCACCTTTTGATCTAAAATGTTGATTTGATTCATTCCTTAAATATTAATAAAGTTTTAATAGTCAAACATGTTGATATACAAAGCAAGACTTAAATCTAAAAATTTGCCAGTTTGCAAAAGTAAACACATTGATATCAGTCAGTGTGATTTATAATGAAATAATGCAGCTAAGAGTGTAATCGTTGCCTTTTCACATTTAATAAATCAGACAGGGAGTTTTTCAACATCTACAAAACTCAGTGAAATTCAAATTAAATATGTTTGAATTTGGCAATTATGTGTTTTGACACAGTTATTGTAAAATGTGTTGTTCTTTTAAACAGGCATTTAATACTACATGTTGATTTGGTGAAATATCGTGTTAGTGGGATAATTGTTAGGTAATGTTTCTAAATAAACTCTTGATGTGGGTCTATCCATATATGGTAATGCACATTTAATGTAATTTTTTAAAAAAAGGCAATTTAACTTTAACACTTTTCAAATATCCGGATGTCCCCTTTTAATCTGAAATGTATTCACATTGTAGGGTTTCATGGATGTTTGGGGATCAGTATTACATCATGGATGTGGTGTAACAAAAGTGACTTTATTTAAGTGCTCATCATAGAAAAATAGAAAAATGGGATGTACAACAGAAAAGACTAAAATACATTTTTAAAAAAGTAAGTGTCAGAACAACCAATAAGAAGACACAATAAGACACAAAAACCACATGCGTCTAAGACTCCATGACAACTGTATAATGCCCAGCATTGGAAGAGAGCATGGACCTGTAGGAATCTATACAGTACAATGTAGCATTTTAAAACGAGTTACATTACATCCACTGAATTTTACCGTTTACATTACAGAAAATTACCAGGACATTGTCTGCTTTTTAATGTTTGTTTTTTTAAACTGTGTAACTTAGTACTTTACTCAGATAAAGTTCTAATGCACTTATATGTAAATGTTAAATATTATAATATCTACACCATACCATTCATTTTAAATCTTAAGTTACTTACTTTTTTTTTTAGATAAATTGCATTATTATAGATCTGCCATGGTCCTGGGTTTTGGACCCAGTATTTTAAGTTGTCAGTTTATGTTTTCAGTTCAGGAGTTTCTTTATTTTCTTGTAATTATAGTATAATCTGGAGTTAGTCACTGTTTCTTTGAGATCTAGTTTCTTTTATTAAGTTATTTTTTTATATCTCATTCCTTGTGCCTTAGTTTATTTTCTCCGGTGTTCATTTATGTTAATTTGCTGTGTAAATGTGTGTCTAGTCTGTAATTGCTATTTTCTTAGTTTCATAGATTCTGTTTACTTGTGCCTAGATTTCTTCCAGTAGTGTTCACTTCCCTTGATTAGCACTCAGTGTGTGAGTATTTATAGTCCTGTATTTCCTTTGTTCATTGTTAAATTGTCTGTTTGTTATCACCTTGTGTTTCCAGCCTGTTTCCAGTCAGATTTAGTTTCTCCTGTTATTCCTCTGTTATTTATGTTCTCCTCGTGGACTTCTGGAATGTGTTTTGGACTTTTCTTTACCTTTAATAAAGGTAATTTTCTGTTTTAAATCTGCCTGCCTCAGAGTCCTGCCTCCATCCACAACCTGCTTATCATAACAAGCTGCCCAGAAATATATCCGTAATTAAAATCATCCTGAGGCGCAACAGTGATATTTACATCAATTAGTAAATAATTATGATCTAATTTTTAATTTTATAATGTGTATGAATCTGAAAATGCATTCTACATAATCTGCATGTTTACTGGAGGCGCTTTAAATGTATGATGGTTATACAGCCGTTGCATTACTAAGTTACTTAACAATTATTACTACGTTTACATAATCAAATTAATGTTTTTAACTTTCCAAAATAATCGACCAACAGAAAATTATGTTTAAACTCTTGTAAAGCACCACTTTTCACGTTATACAGTCGTAATAGGGTTCAGGGACTGAAAATCACAGCCAGACTTTTCAAAGTCAATGCTCTATTCATAAAAATATTTACCCCCAAAATGCTAACTTTGAGTAATTTGATTACATGTAAATGTACAATGTAAAACATTTAATGCAATCTGGTGAATGAAACTTATTTGATTGGTATGTGGTCAGCTTATACCAAGCATACTTTCCTTAATGGTTAATTATTTGAATAAATAAACCTTTGAGTTTACATATTTCAAGTGCATTTTATTCAAAATTAACGCTTCATATTTGAGGGTCAAGAATACTTTTTGAGAGCCCAGATTTTGCTTCTCATAAACACAGGGTGCATCTAAAGAAATCATCCGATTCCAAAAGGCTAGGTATTTTTTTAAGCAATGGACACAGATGTTAGTGGTATTATTTTTTTTTTAAATACATTACTGAAAATAAAGTTTAACATAACAAAACTTACAATGTTCACAAGTGTTTAATGCGTCCTCTTCTGGATGCACGGCACATGTTCATACGAAAGTCAAACTCGTCCCATACTTTTGCGGGCATGTCTGGAGTCACTTCTGTTGTTTTGCTACCCACTGACAACCGTGCAAAACTCACAAATCCGCTTCTTCTAACAGTACAGGTTTCGACTGTTCCAGTGAAGGGCTGTGGAATTAAAACACTTTGAAATCAGAAGATTTTTTTTTGTTATTCTTTTTTGGATACACTCTGTATGCGGACCCCCACCACTCTGTGGCACCCTACTGTAAAAAATCCCGGAAACGCCCCTGCATATAACCAATTTGACTTTCCCCTTTACTTGCAAGCGATAGTAAGGGATACTGACATTTTTAAAAAAGGTGGTAGCATATTCACAGATTATGCATGAGCGGGGTAAATGGTTTAATTGCTTTAATTGTTCCTCCATATTTTACAGTTTGATCCACTTGAGCCCTCTGGGGAGAAATAAGCGCAATTAAAGTTTGAAGGTCATTTTTAGGCATAATTAGAATGAAACGTGTTATAGGTTAAATAAGTCAGACCGGAGTGAGGGCGGGTTGACTGAACCTGCCACTCCCCGTTCAGGCCTTCACGCCACGGGAGCGCGCCTGCGCTCCTGTTACGCGCTTACTACCAACAGGCAGGGAATTCATGGGAGGAAGTAACTGAGATTCGGACACGAACAACAACTCCACACGGTGCCAGAAACGACAGTTAGCTCTAAATGAGATGCAAAAACTTAATCTCTGTTTCCCCCAGATGGACTAGAAGCGCCGGGTCTGCGCAGATGGAGGCGGCGAGAAGTTTGCTGTTTGTCGGGGCCGTACTGCTCGGAGTGACGGGCGCTTCAGGCAGAGAAGGTGGGTAACTTTCAGCGCTTTCCCCCTGTCAATAATGCCTCCGCCGTCGGCAAAATAGACCCACGGAGCTTCGGGGAGATGGCACTGGAGTGTGCTGGCTGTAATTTTAGGAAATGCTGGAGGTTTTTTTCTGGTCCGGAGGACTACATTCCTCCGTGACTCCTCAGCCGGGTCCTCTCTGCTCTCCTGGGATTTATGAAGGGCTGCTTATGAGGAAAAATCACACCTGTCACAAAACAGCCTCGCTTTAGATTTACAGTTTGGACCAAAATAATAATAATAAAAAAAAAGATTCAAAAACTAAATAAACAAATATCTCCAATCTTGCAACACGTTGACTTGCTCAAATAAACACAGAGCAGAGACTCAGGTAAGAAATATGAGAACCTGCTTTACAGCTTTGCGACACAACTGACTTGTGCACTGCAGGCGGACGGTTCGTGGCTTTGCTGTAAACACAAACAAAAACAAGACACTAAACAGGCAGTGCATTGTGGGCCAAGGATCATGACGATGTCAATTATTCACTCCTGGCTCTAAAAGGGAGACATTGTGCGATAGAGGGGCCACTTGTCACATTTGGAGCTTGAGTACATGCCAGTAAAACAAGAGCTAACTGGAAGGTGCAAACGAGCTGCAAATCATATTTTTGCTTGTTTTTCATTTTATAGGTTTTTGGGGATAATAATAATTTATAATATTAAATAATATATATATTTAATGCTTGATCTGATGGGCAGTCTGTACTTGGGCTATTTAGTTTGTTAACTGAGAAAATGATTGATAGTGCAGATTAATGGGTGCATATGACCCTTTATAGATCGATTTTAGGTGTATTTGGGGAGATCAATAACCCCCAGCCAGCTGCTTTTAAAAGAAGTTTTATTGGCACATGCTAATGGCAAAAATGAATCTGAACTCAATAACAATTTATTCTGCAGTGCTCACTTTATTGACATGCAGCTGTTGGCTTTCATTGATGTGCACAAAATAAAGAAAGAGCCCCCTTTGGGGTTTTTCATTCATGTCAGCCTCACAACAAAAATGGCTAATGTAAGTACAAACAACTGTCTGTTTTATTAGCTGCTCTCTCTCTCTC